>NC_044306.2:203426504-203488309 GCF_007474595.2 Lynx canadensis
CGCGATGCGGATCCCCGGCCCGTATGGCCCACGTCCCTACGATTTTCACGATAAGACAGGAGACGTGGTCACAAAAGTGCGCAGGAGACCCCGGGGGCTGGTGCCAGCCGTGCGGGCGTGACCCTGGGCTGGTGGCTGTGGCAGGCCGGCTGGCTGCGCCCTGAGAAGTGTGCCGGGCAGGTGCAGGGACCCGGCGCACCCCCTCTTCCGAGTGTGCAGACATCTCCTTCCCGGCGTTAAATCTGTCTCTGCTGAGGCTCCCGCTCTGAGCCCTGCCTAAAACCACAGCGGCCTGGAGACCAGAAGCTTCCGTGCCACCGCCCCCCGTCCCCCCGCTAGCACCCTTCAGGCACCAGCATTTCCCCGCTGGGCCCACCCTCACTGCGTGGGAATGAAGTACACGAAGGTGTGTCGGGCCCTCAGGTGCTGGGTGCTAAGTGCCAGGCAGGGAGGGGCGGGGGGGGGGGCCGAGCGGTGGCCGCGCTGTCCCGTCCCGTCACCCGCTGCGCTTTCTCAGGTACGGGCTGTGTTCCAGGGTCTGTGAGAGGCAGACACCACGGCGGGTACAGAGCGTCAGGCCTTGTTGAAGGAAACACCCCTAAGAGGTGTTGGGGACAGAAGTGTGACCTCACTCCAAGGGTGGGTCGGCTGGAAGCCTGCCAGGCCCTACGCGGTCTAGGATGGCCCAGGAGGCTGCTGGAGAGTCCTCGAGTCGAAGCTGGCCGTCAGAAGGGCCCCTCAGGGACGGGCCTGCCTCCGTGTCCCTGCCGCGGGGCAGCGGGGGGGGGGGGGGGGGGGCGTCAGCACAAACGTGTCGCCGGATTGCAGCCGGACCCTGGGCCGGAGCCGAGGTCCACAAGGTGTCCCGTGGTCCACCTCGTGCGTCTCCCCACTAAATGAGCCCTGCCGAGAGCAGGTACCCCAGCCGCGGTCCGAGCCCTGAGCCGGGGGGCATGCAGACACTTAACCCGTGTGTGCACGGAGCCAGCAGGGCCCCAGAGCCCTCCCCGCCCCCTGCCACCCCGCTGCTCCTCCGTCGGGATGCGGTCTCTTCCTTCACCCCTGCACGAAGCCTGGCAGCGAGGCCCCTTTAGCCAGAGGGCACCAGCACGTGGGAGGCCCTTAGAGGCCCAGGGCTCGCTCTGCCCGGCTCCGGGGACACCTCCACGTGGGGGCCACCGACCAAGCCGTCCCCTCCCGCCCCCGCCGGCCGGCTGCCCAGCGCGGACGAGGGAGGTCACACCTGCAGCTCCAGCCGGGCCAAACGGAGGCCAGCAAGCCCCCTCGGGCCAGAGAAGCCCCCCATCAGCGCAGAGTCCACACAGGGTAAGACAGACGATGGTTGAAGCCGCTGGATTTGACGGGTTTCACGTGGGCTCAAGCTCGGGGTCTCTGTTTCTGGAATGTGTGGGTGCTGCACCGCTCCCCCATCCAGGCTCGGCGCTGGGCGTCCTCCTTGCTCACACGACATAAATTCAGTGGCTCACGTGTGCTGGGGATTAGGAATCCCACGTTGTAACAGCACACAGATTGCCGCTTGTCACCTGGAAGACGGAGGGTGCCGTGACCTTTCGCGTCCCCATTTCCGGGTGGAGGCGCCGAGCGGAGACCAGCCGGCAGTGGGGGCGGCAGGTGGCAGGGGACCGAGGCCGCGACCATTAGCTGCCATCGCCCTGGAACAGGGTCCTTCGTGTAGCGCCTGTGCGGTTTCCTGCATACTTTTCATTCTGCGTCCATCGTCCATCGTGGTAGTTCCCCAACCCGGCCACCGGGAGCCCCGCGGCCTGGCCCTGGCGTCTGGGGACGTGTCCCCGTCAGTCTCCGAGGCTTCTGCCTGAGACGCTCGGGGCTCGCCCTGGCCCAGGGCTGGCACGAACGTCCCCTGGCGCCCTGGCCTTGCTCGGAGGGCTTGGCTTCAGGCGGGGCGGCGCGCTCCGTCCAGGCCTCGGGGCCACGGGACGGCTTACTTCCCCGTGACGAGTTCTTCCGCAGCCGCGGGTTCAAACACAAGCGCCCGGGCTCTCCTTCCCCGGCTCTGGGCTCTGTGCGCATCTCCCTCCGCCCACGAGAGGGCCCTGGTCCCCAAGGACAGGCTCTGCCTTCTCGTGCGATGGACCCCGAATGCACGCGGTGCTGTCGCACTCGTCCCTCCAGCCCTGCGCCTTCCAGCGCACCCAGCCCGGAAAGGGCAGCTGGAGAACCGGGCACGGAAAAGCAAACGGCGGTTTCTTCCTTCCAGGTTTGTCCTCACTTTATTCAAGTCCATCGGCTCCCGCTGGGATTCAACTTTAGAGGTTTTCACCCTTGTCGATTAAATGGTATTTTCTGAGTGTGAAAAATGTACACACGGTTCAAAAGTCGAAACAGGATTAACAAGTCAGCCACAGAATTCTCACTTCGCCGTCACGTCAACCACGGACACCGCATCTGGGCTGTCCTCCCTTCTGTCTGCAAACCTCCGCCCGTCCCTCTCTCCCTTTCTGTGGATAGACAGATGACAGATGACGGAGACAGACACATACATACGGCTGAAGAAAACTGCCCAGAATGCAGCACAGGGAGGCAAAGAGAGAGAAAGTGCGAGAAGCTGAGAAGCCTGGAGCCAGCACATCCCAGGGTCCAAGGGAAGTTTGGAAGGAGCCGGTGGTGAGCAGACCCCCGCTCCAGCAGCGGTGAGCAGTTATGCACCTGCTCGGGGGACCCTGTGAGGGAGAGGGATCCCCCGGTGGTTCGAGAGTGCAAAGTCCACCTGCGACTTGGTCCTGCCTCCAGACGAGGGCGCTGCCCTCGCGCCGGACCGCCATTGGTCAGGGGTGACCCCCGGGGACGGAAACCCCCAGCAGGAGCCGCTCCCGTGGCTGGAAGAAGAGCCCCGGGGGAGCCCCAGGCACAGGACAGCTGGCAGAAGGCCTGTAGGAGGAGTCACGAAGGGGAGACAGGGGTTCGGGGCGGGGGGGAGCCCTGGAAAGGGAGGCAGCGATCCCCACAGAGCCTGAATATTTTAAAGATATGAATCCCAAGGAAGGAAGACTGACAAATAAAAGTAAATCCAAGTCCAGATGCATCAGAGCGGACGGGAGACCCATCAAAGCCAAAGGGGAGGTTTGCCCAGGCTGTGGTCAGTGCTCCCCACGCCCCTCCCTGCCCGGCTCCTGCCTCGAGGCTCTATCGGTCCTGGGGAGGGCAGCGGCACAGACAGACGGGCTGTGGGAGCAGAGCAGGGGCAGTGTGGGAGTTGTGGGGCCACCCAGGCAAATGCAGGGGTCCCCATTTCACGTCTGTCCTGCCCCAGGCCTCTCTCTCCACCAGCAGAGAGGAGAACTGGGAGTCGCAAAATCACACGCAAACCACACATAAGCCACGACGTGCAAACCACGCGCAAAAGAGGGGAACGACCAGAACCGACTGGGGTCCTCAGTCACAGCCTGAGTGCTGGGTACCCGGAGCCACAAACCGCAGACCACAAGCCCCGAGGGCCACCCACACATTCTGCACCCACAGCCCGAGGGTCCCATCAAAAGGAAAACCCTCCGTCGCCACAGCTAGCAGGAGCTTGAGGGCCCGTGGCTGGAGGTGTGCGTCCTGGACGGGATCCTGGCCAGAAAGGGACATTAGGGAAAAACAAAGGAAATCTGTTCATAATAGCACGCCAATACTGGCCCTTAACCGTGACCAATACACCACGCTAACAAAAGGCAGTAATGGGGAAACTGGACATGACAAATCTCGGCATTATCTTCCCGATTTTGATCGAAACCTAACCTTTTTCTAAAACATAAAGTTTTTTCTTTTCAGTATAAAATAATGCTTTTCAAACGTCAACAATCCCGTAAACAGTCTCCTGCTGGAACCCTCTGGTGGGTCCCCCAGGCAGGGAGCCCCGCGGGCCTCTTCAGCCACAGGCGCCCCGCTCTGCCCACCACCCTGCTCCTGCGCAGGCGGGCGCACTGTCTCCCCCGTGGGCACCCCCGGGAGCTGTGCCCAGGAGAGGAGGCCGCCGCTGGAAAGGCCAGCCCCCGAGGGTACCACACGTCTGCTGGGGGTGGACACAGCAGGCAGAGACCTCTGCCTCCCCAAAACCTCACCCGGCGGCTGAACCCCAGCTGTAAGAGCCTCTGGGGACGGTCAGAAAAGCCACCAGAAGGAGGGTGGCCAGGGCACTAAGCGGTCACGCCCTCCCCTGTGTCGGGGCCTGGCCGACATCCTCAGGAGAGACACACACATCCCTGGGAACCTGCTGCAGCGGCCCCAGCCCCTTCCGCGGGACTGCGGGGAACGGGGAGCTTGGATAAGGTCACTGGGGACTTTAACTCAAAAGGCTGGGGCTTTGGCTTTTCATCCTTGACAGCAAGAAAATGGATTTTCACATAACGTCTCTGACCAGTAGTTGGTGGGATTCCACCTTGGAACTATTTCCATCCAGAGACGTGTTCGTGGAGGCTGGGTGCCTCCATGTTGTTACGGAAGGCTCTGTGTTGTCACTGCACGACCTCTTCCACGCAGGGGACAGTGGGGCAGACACAAGGCAGGGGCACAAATCGTCAGCCCCGGTACAAAGGGCCCTCGGGGCCGGCTTCGCTAACCCTGGGAATGAGCCCGGACTGCGAGGATGCTGGGGACACAGGCAGACGGCGTCCCTCCCAGCAGACCGCAGCGGTGATGGTGGGGAACTTGGGGCCCTTCTCCCCAGCTCCCAAGGCTCCCTCTCTGGAGGAAAATGGGTCACTCTACTTCCTGCCTCTGCTCCCTGTTCTCATCTCACCCCCCATGCATTGGTGAATTGGGGCGGGGTTCACCCAGCTGCTCAGCCAGCGACCGCACGCTGTCTTATGCTGGGGTCACACTAAGGAATGTTCTCTGACCAGCCTCTGTCGGGAGTAGAGGGCAAACCCACATGGTGACCTCTGTAGCTCCCTTACTTTCAAGGCAAACATCAAAAAATACATTTCACAACTGTGTTGGTACAGAGATGAATATAATCTAAGCTGGACTGTGTTTTCTTCTGCTTTTCAAAGGATTTCAAACATTTCCATGACCCTAAAAGTCTCATGGATGCTGGCACTGAGCCTGCTTTGCTTGGGGAAGAAACCAGCCTAGTAAAAGTTTTGAGGTTTCCAGCTACTGCTTTTTTGACTCATTTCTCCATGGGTTCAGGACTCAGAACAGAAGAGCAGGCTATTTACTGAGCCCCTCAGGGACTTCACAACTCTCTATCCCATCTCACTATTTTATTTCTTATATATGCTTCCTAACATTGGAGACCAGCTGCTAATTGTCTGTTCCCCCCAGCAGGAAGCCCAATACAGAGTATAGGACCAGTGGATATCCTGAGTAACTACTGGGCCCCCAGCACCTTGGCATGGTGGGTGATCTGTAAATGACTGCTGAATGGATGGGGAATGGGTGGAAGGATGATGGATAAGTGGATGGGTGAGTGGATGATAAACGGATGGATGGGTGAGTGGACGGGTAGGTAAGTGGATGGATGGAGGGATGGAGGGAGGGAGGGAGGGGTGAATGGGTGGGTGGATGGAGGGATGGGTGAATGGATGTTGGGTGAGTGGATGGGTGGGTAAGTGGACGGACGGAGGGATGGAGGGAGGAAGGGAGGGGTGAATGGGTGGGTGGATGGAGGGATGGGTGAATGGATGTTGGGTGAGTGGATGGGTGGGTAAGTGGACGGACGGAGGGATGGAGGGAGGGAGGGAGGGGTGAATGGGTGGGTGGATGGAGGGATGGGTGAATGGATGTTGGGTGAGTGGATGGGTGGGTAAGTGGACGGACGGAGGGATGGAGGGAGGGAGGGAGGGATGAATGGGTGGGTGGATGGAGGGATGGGTGAATGGATGTTGGGTGAGTGGATGGGTGGGTAAGTGGACGGACGGAGGGATGGAGGGAGGGAGGGAGGGAGGGATGAATGGGTGGGTGGATGGAGGGATGGGTGAATGGATGTTGGGTGAGTGGATGGGTGGGTAAGTGGACGGACGGAGGGATGGAGGGAAGGAGGGAGGGGTGAATGGGTGGGTGGATGGAGAGATGGGTGAATGGATGTTGGGTGAGTGGATGGGTGGGTAAGTGGACGGACGGAGGGATGGAGGGAGGGGGGGAGGGATGAATGGGTGGGTGGATGGAGAGATGGGTGAATGGATGTTGGGTGAGTGGATGGGTGGGTAAGTGGACGGATGGATCGTGGGGTAAAGCACGGCACCTAGCAATCGCGGTCAGTCCCTGCATCTCAGCCCTGGGAAGAGCACAGCGGGAGTTTACTGAGTGGTGATGGGAGACCAACACAGGCATCAGAGGGACTGAGGTGACCCCCAGGGCCTACCCCCAACACCCATCCCTGGGGCTGCCCCAGGCTCTTCCTGGGTGGTGCCCACAGCTTTCTCGCTCCCGTTTGCTCTCACTTCCTACCAGAAGCAGAAATTCGGGGTTGACAATGACACAGGGCCACACCTCAGTGTGGACATCTGCAGAGCCGACCGTGTTCATTTCTGCTGTGCTCCTGGGAAGCTGGACGGGGGTCTTGTGACTCCCCCCCCCCCCCACCCATAGAGGGTCCTTCTCCAAGTGCTCACAGCTCTTCCCCCGTGTCCCTCACGGCCGTCACTCTGTGCGGGGACCCAGCCTCCTCCTCAGGGCCCGGCTCAGGCCTGGCACAAAGCAAGCGCTCGCACAGGAAGGGATGAACGGTCCCCGAAAGCCGGACACTTTACACAGTGACGAAAATGCTCCTGGGGCACCGCCATGGCTTCGAAGGTCTAGGAAGAGAAGGGGGTTCTCCAGGGCGACCCCAGAAGCTACACGTGCAGCGACGCCCACCGGCACAGGCAGGCGGCACGTTTCCACCATCGCGACGACGGTGTAAACGGCGTAAGGGGCACAGAGCAGGTGCCACTAAATGTGCACATCCTTGTCCCCCGTGGAGGCCAGAAAGTGACACAGCAGTTATTCTACCACAAGGAACAGCCCCTTGTCTCCAACGGTCCCCCCCCCACCCCGGCATCCCCACCTGGGTCCACAAAGTGGGCACGCCTCCCTTTCCGAAGCACCAGGAGGTGGCTCGTGGGCTCCTCACTGCCCCAGGACGGACGGACCGTGGCACTGGCTCAGTCCCCAGGCCGTCCCTGCGGACTGCCTGCCCCAGGCTGCTTCCCCCGCCCCCATGTGCGGCAGGTAAGCTTGAGTCTGCCCAGGAAAAGGCCAGGTAAGAAGGCTCTCGTCATCACTAAGCTCGTCTGTGTGTGTTTTGGGGGGGCTGGGGGGTCCCATGCTGAGCCCACCCTTATCAGTGATAAAGCTATCCTGTCCTCCATCTACCTGTCTCCTGGGCCTTACTTCTCAATCTGTCCAAACACAAGGAGGAGAGGGAAGGAATTCTCATAAAACCCGCTCGACAGCTGGTGGGGAAAAGAGCCTGCCCCTGAGCAGGTGCTCTGTCCCCAAGCCAGGGGGCCCCTCCAGCCAGACTTCAGTAGCTGGGGGTGGTTTGCCAGACACACTGGCCGTCGTGTGACTCACAGAGAGCCACCGCGTGCCCCCCAGGCCCGGGGTCCCAGGAGTACCAGGCAGACACAGTGAACCACGCAGACCTGGGCTGACCCACCAATTCCAGCTGTGTGACCTCGAGCAAGCGCCTTTCCGAGCCTCAGTTTGCCCCTCCAGTAGGAGCGTGGTCACGATTATGGTGACTGCCAACAATAACGTATCCATCACGCTTTGGTTTGGCTGCTCGTAATGGACCCATCACAACAAAAGAGACACAACAGGATAAAAACTCGTTTCCTTCCTAAGTAAAAAAGTGTGAAGGTGACCGATTCAGGGTGGCAGCTCCACAATGGCCTCAGGGACCCAGACTCCTGCCATCTGGTCCTCCCCATCCTCGGTGCACGGCCTCCATCCCCAAAGCCACTTCGCGGTGCAAGATGGCTGCTGGAGCTCCAGCCATTTAGGCCGTGGGACAGGCGGAGACGTTTGGAGAAGGACAGGATGGAAAAGCATGCCTTCTGCTGGTTCTGTCCCAGGGACCCATCTCATGGTCACTCTAGTGCCTGAGCGTGTCCCATGGGCACTGCAGCATTGACTGAGAAAGAGAGCCCCTCTCCTCAGATAGTTGTCATTTTACTTGGTTATTCAAAGACACCTGAAACGTCTAGTTAAACGCCTAGGTTTTTTCAACGTTTTATCCTGCAAATCTTCCAGCGTGCAGAAGAGAAGAATCATTCGCTGAACACCCACATGCCCTACACCCAAACTGTCACCCCTTCTTAAACTTGCCGTATCTCATCTCTGCCCATTTGTCCGTCCCTCTCTCTACCCATCAATCCACCTGATTTCCGTCTCTAAACAATTCAGCACGCGTTATCATTTCCTGGAGTTCAGCCTTTACTAGAGTCTACAAGCAGCGACCACGCCAGCTTTCTGGGGCCGCGGTTACTAAGTACAAAGTGCTTGAACAGCCGTGCGGAGGCAGGGGTCCAAGGTCAAGATGTGGGCAGGGCTGATTCCCACCGAGGCTGCCCCGGGCCTCTCCCGGCTCCTGGGGGTTCGTTCCTGGCTTGTAGACGCATCCCCTTGAATCTATGCCTTCATCCTACACGGTGTTCTTCGTCCGTGTGTCTGTGTCCAAATGTCCCCTTCTTATAGGGACACCAGTGGTACGGGACTAGGGCCCACCCTGCTTCAGTAAGACCTCGTCCCAGCTAATTACACACGCAAAGACCTATTTCCAAATGATGTCATGTTCTGATGTGCTAGGGGTTAGCACTTCTACATACGAATTTGGGGGCACACAATTCAACCCGCAACAGGACACGTACAAATATCAGAGTGCATCACTAAGAGAGTTTTGACAAATGCAAATCCCATGAAGATACAAAACATGACCGTCGCCCTGGACGCTTCCTTCGGGCCCTCCTGGCCGGTCCCCGCCACCGCGAACAACGACAATGAGCGTGCCCCCCGCTTGTCCGTGGAACTCTGTGCGGTCTCCCTTTGGAGCTCAAAGGCATACTGGAATATTCTGTCCCAAGTTTCATCAGCTCATGGCAATGCTCATCTGGTGAGTTTTCTGCATCTTGACAAAGGTAGCGCTCCTGGGAAAAGTGGAGGTTGTGCTTGTTTTTGACGCTCACGTCTCTTTGGGTTTTTTTTATTTTTTTAATGTTTATTCATTTTTGAGAGGGGGAGGGAGGGAGAGAGAGACAGGGAGACACAGGACCCGAAGCAGGCCCCAGGCTCCGAGCTGTCAGCACAGAGCCCGACGCGGGGCTCGAACTCACAAACGGCGAGATCACAACCTGAGCCGAAGTCGGATGCTTACCCGACGGAGCCGCCCAGGCGCCCGTTGCTCAAATTTGAACAGGAAGGGGTACTCGAACACCAAGGACACATCCTCCCCCAAAGTGTGACCAGTCAGAACAAACGTTTAAACTATTACTCAAGAAAGCTTCCTTGAAGTACAGGGAGATGTGCGTGCCCTGTTCTTGGGTGGCCGGGCCAGAATGGTCAACGGCAGGACCCCACCACGGAGAGATGCACCCCAGCCGCTAACTCGGGCAATGAGCGGTGAGCCCTGGTGCTTCCCTGGCCACCTGCTTCCAACCCGCGAGGGGGCTGGGCAGGGAGGGAGCGCAGGTCCAGGCCGGGCCTGCCCACACTGTCGCGGAGCGAACTCGGACAAACTCATGGTGAGAGAAGCCAATAATTCGAGCCACCAGGTCTTGGACAAGACGAGGGGAGAAAGGTATTTCGGATGCAGCAGCTGGAGGGTGTGCGGGGAGGCAGCGGGCTCGGGCCTTAACACCCGACCTCTCTGCCCACAGGATGGACGCGATTTTCCTAGGGGAGAGGTTCAGGGGGCACGGGCAGGAGAGCAGGCAGGGAGTGTGGTCGCAGGTGGGGCCGGAGGCGTTCAGCCCGTGACCGTGACCGTGGGCAGGAACAGGGACGTTGGGTGTGGTGTTCTAGGCCTGCTGTCTCTATCAGGGCTTTTCTGGTGGGGGTTGGAATGTTCCAGTCCCTGCCTCAAGGAAGCACGATAAGAAATAGCCACCGGGGTGTGTGGCTGGGCGAGAGGGATCCTGACAAAATTCCTGGACTTCTCAGGTAGAGACATAGCCCTCTGGGGGCGTCTGGGTGGCTCCGTCGGTTGAGCGTCCGACTCTCGATTTCGGCTCCGGTCACGATGGAGCCCCACGTCCCCACGTTGGACCCCATGATCTCGCGGTCCGTGGGTTCGAGCCCCGCGTCGGGCTCTGTGCTGATAGCTCAGAGCCTGGAGCCTGCTTCCGATTCTGTGTCTCCCCCTCTCTCTCTCTGCCCCTCCCGCACTCACGTTCTTCTCTCTCTCTCTCAAAAATAAACATTAAAAAAATTAGACATTGCACACAAGTGCATGTGGTCCAGCAACGGTAAGCCAAGGCACCGCGGAGACACGGGGAACGTGCGACCGTCTCCTGGCCAGCTCCGTCGGATGAGCCGTGGGTCAAAGGACAACGAGCGGACAGGCAGAGGCACGTTCAGGACGGAGCTAGAGCCTAGGAGAGCAGAGGAGGGAGGGGCCAGGAGACACAAGCTGGGCGCCACCCCTGCCCGCACCCAGACGGACACGGCTCCCAAGCACAGGGGGGTAAGTGGAGGCCCCTCCCAAGGACGGCCCCGCGAGACCACCACCACCGCGCGGGCAGAGCGGGACACCACAGCTGTTGGCGCCAACCCCCAAACAGCAGGAACGGAACCCCCTTCTGGTCCAGAGACCTCGCCCCCCACTTTAATCCTGGGCTCTGGCCCAATCCCTCCCCGTGTAACGTCCCAGACACACGAACTTGGGGCCCACGGGAGCCGAAGGGACTAGGACCCCAGCATGGAAGGACCCCTCCCCCACAAGCTCAGGGTCCCCTGCCCCAAACCCAGTCATCACCACACACAGACTGGCCACGTCTTCCTGTAAGCAGGGACAGTGAAGGGCCCCAGGGGTTCCCCCAGCAAGGGTGGGCTGTAGGCTCTGAGACTGGGGGGGGGGGGCGCCTCGCTCACGGCACACGGGGCCACACGCTTACCACGAGTAAGGAGGAGACGCTCCTCCGGGGCCGCGGGGGGGCCCCCAGGCTGGCTGCCATAGCCGCCTCCCCGGGAATGCTCGGTGACAGGGCTCTGGCGTTCCCCAAGCCACCAGGAGAGGGAGCGTGAGCAGGGGCCGTGAGCAGGAGAGGGGGCAGCAAGGCCTCTGCGCCCTCTGATGTGAGACGCACACAGGCATCTGTGGCCGGCTGGCCTGGGCTGGGCTTTTTCGGTCGGGAAAGAGGGTGACCAGGCAGACCCCAGAGGCAGCCCTGCAGGGCCGCGTCCTCCCCCGGGGCCAAGAGCGGGGGCTCAGGGCGGTTCCCAGAACTCAGCCAGCTCTCGGTGGGGAAAGGCCCGATTGGTAGCGTTTGCCTCTTTCCAGGGTGTAGACTCCCACCAAAGCTGATCAGCCACTAGTGTGCCACCGCTCACCGTCGGCTTTGAACCCGTTAGTGAAAGGCTGGAAGGAAAAAAACCTGCCTCTACAGAAGCGTGCGTATCACAGTTCGTAGACCCACACGTGCCCAGCTTCCCTGGCCCCTGGCACCATGTTCCAGAAGCATCCACCCGGCCTGTCCACTGCAAGGGAAACAGAGCTGTCTTCCCCGGGGGCCAGGGAACAGAACTCAGGCAGCCAGCACAGGAGCCCAAGGTCCCCCCAGCACCAGGGCCTGCCTCCCCCCCCCCACACTTCCCTCCAGCCCCTCCAGCCTTCCCTCCTAGGCTGTTCTCACTCACGGTCATTGGAAGGACACAGCCAGGGATAGGCAGGGGTCCCACCCACCCCCGAGGGGTCCTGGTGTTGCCCTGGAGCCTCCGCCCAGCCAGGAGCTACATTCCCCCCACCCCCAGCTCAGTCCCTCCCTGACCTGAAGCTACTCTGGAGGAACCACCCTGCCTGCCCAGACGCCCCACCTCAGGGCCCCTGATACACTATTTACACTTAAGCACCCGGTGTGGCACAGACGGGAAGACATCCCAGCCCCCTTTACAGATGGGCAAACCGAGGCCTGGCTGCAGAGCCGAGAACAGAGCCCACGCCTGGCCCTGCTCGCAAACCCCAGCCCCGCGCCCAAGGGCAGTGCGGCGGACAGGCCGCCAAACCCTGACGGGGAAGCCAGGCCTGGGAGCTAGAGCGGGCAGGGAGACCTCTCAGCCCCGCCTTGAGTGTGCTGTAGCCCAGGGGGCACCGGTGGGCCTGGACAGACCTCCACCACACCCTCATCCTGCTCCCCCTACAACTGCACCTCACGGCCGTCCCGCAGTCTGGTGTTACACTTAATTCCATCGCCCCTGGAAGACGTAAGAAGGCCCCGAGACCTCCCGAGGGTAATTTTCTTTCCCAATTAGCCAAGTGCTATGTTCTGAGAGATCCGAGCGGCTCCCCCTTGTCAGGGTCCTGAACCGGGATCTCGAGGCCCAAGCTCAGAGGGTCTCCGGGACCCGGGGCACAGCCTCTGGCCGAGCGGGTCCTGGGGCTGGGAGGGCAGGGGGCTGGCGGCCGGCTGGGCTGGCGGTGGGAGGAAAGTTCTGCCCCGGCCCATTTTCCTCACCTGTAAAGTGGGGAAAGTTAACTCGCTTTCTGAATTCCCAGAAGCTGAGAGCACAACATAAAAATGGTTTAGGAACGTCGAGTTTCCCCCCCACATAGGAACCATTCTTGGGCAGAGTAACTGGGATTCAAACCCCGAGCTGTGGTGTTGGGCCGGCCACGGAAGCGGACACAGCCCTCCCACCTGTGAAATGGGAACAAGGACCTTGTCCCGCCACCACACTCTCCCCCGAGGGAAGTCAGACTGCTTCTGGGGCCAGCAGGCCAGGGGAGTGGCCAGGGCACCTCCAGCCTCCAGGCCCTGGGACCAGCCACGCCTCGGCTCTGCACGGGGGCTCCCCAGCCCGTGCTCCTGCTGCCGTGGCCACAGCCGGACGCTTGGCGGTGTCCCTTGCTCTACCCCTGGAGATCGGCAGCACGGCCTCCACCCGAATGCGATGGTCAACTCATCTCCAGGCGATGACAACCGTCCGCTGGGGCAAAACTGCCCCCAGCTGAGAAGAAATGATCGGAAGCCAGACTGTCCCGTTTACCGAGCAGTAAACACGGTAAAGGGGTCCCGTTTACTGACCCCTTCTGCAGCTGCGGCATCTCCAGCACAGGCCTGGCCCAGCTCGGCCCCTTATAGCCCCCGTCCAGCGTGTTGCGGACACCTGGCAAGGGCTTGGCAAGGAAGGCAGGGAGGCGCAGAGGGAAGGTGGCCACCTCCAGGCAGGATCCCGGGACAGCCACTCCCACGTGGCCCAGCCGGCAGCGGCAGGCACAGAAGCCAAGCTGGTCCGGGGCTCCCGGAGCCGACGCAAGGCTCCCTCTAAAGAAAAGAATACAAACCTATGGAAATGAGGCCAGGCATCAGAGGGGACGTTGATTCAGAGTCAGAAAAAAAAAACTAAGACAACTTCCAAGTTTAGAAAACCCAAAACATGGGGCGCCTGGGGGGTCAGCAGTCGGCTGAGCGTCCGACTTCGGCTCAGGTCACGATCTCGTGGTGCGTGAGTCCCAGCCCCGCGCGTCAGGCTCTGTGCTGACAGCTCGGAGCCAGGAGCCTGCTTCGGATTCTGTGTCTCCCTCTCTCTCTGCCCTACCCCTGCCTGTGCCACATCTCTGTCTCTCAAAAATAAATAAACATTAAAAAAAAAAGAAAAAAAAACCCCAAAACATACAAAACGTGGAGGGAACGGCGTCTTTGCATCAACGAGCCGCCTGATCCGTCTCCATAATCCTTTTTCCTGCGCTTCTGGGCCACATGTTCTCAGTCATCTCGGCGTACGACAGTGTTGCGTCACGTTCCACGGAAGGAATAGAAACAGGACCGCAGTTGCGTTTCTTCCAGCGGGGCTGGTCGAAGCGCGCTGTCTCTCCTGCGTGGTCGGGACGTGCAGAACGCAGCGCCCGGCCCACGCCCAGCCTGGATCTGGCGCCCACGCGGGAGGGTCCCACTTGCGCACAAAGGCGTGGTGCGTGGCGCATTGTTCCGGCCACGGCGCTTGCGTTCTGACCAGGTGTGGATGCTGCTTAGGCCTGCGCACATCCGCAAGCTGCGTGCTCGCCGCGGGGGGAAACACGGCTGTGCTCGCCCCAGCTCCCCAGCTCCGCCCTTGCCCCGCGCCTCCAGGTCGTGATGCTGGAGGGGTGTCCTGTGCTGGGTCTTCATGTATAAAGGTGACTGCGTGGTGACACAGAGGTCAATGCCGCTGAAAGCTAAGCTCAGTGTCACAGATCCCTAGAGAAGAGAGGCCTGAGCTTCCGAGGGCCGCGGGGAGGGGGGTGGGCGCCAGGCTTGGAGCAAGTGCTTTTCCCGGGAAAGGAAAGGTAGGGCAGGGGAACCGCTTCGGATTGGCCAGGGAAGTACTTCCAGCAGGCTCTGCGCATGGGGCTTTCCCAGTCGTCGCTACTCGGCCCCAGGGTGACACGGACCCGGGAGACGGCAGCTTGGTGCGTGTGTCCCTGGGTAAACGGGTGGGTCGGCAACGGGCTCTGGATCACGAGGGAGGCACCTGTGCGAGAAAACGCAGCAAGGGAGGGGCTGCGGGAGGCCTGCTGGCGGGGGAGGGGCGCTTGTGGTTTTCACTCCCCCCCTCCCTTCCCCCCCCGCCTCCTCCCTTCCCCCCCCCCGCCTCCTCCCTTCCCCCCCCCGCCTCCTCCCTTCCCCCCCCCCGCCGCCTCCTCCCTTCTCCCCCCCCCCCGCCGCCTCCTCCCTTCCCCCCCGCCGCCTCCTCCCTTCCCCCCCCCCGCCGCCTCCTCCCTTCCCCCCCCCGCCGCCTCCTCCCTTCTCTCCCCCCCGCATCCTCCCTTCCCCCCCTTCCCTTACCCCCCGCCTGCTCCCTTCCCCCTTTCCCTTCCCGCCTGCTCCCTTCCCCCCCGCCTCCTCCCTTCCCCCCCGCCTCCTCCCTTCCCCCCCCGCCCCGCCTCCTCCCTTCTCTCCCCCCCGCCGCCTCCTCCCTTCTCTCCCCCCCGCCGCCTCCTCCCTTCTCCCCCCCCCGCCGCCGCCTCCCTTCTCCCCCCCCCCGCCGCCGCCTCCCTTCTACCCCCCCGCCGCCTCCTCCCTTCTCCCCCCCCCGCCGCCTCCTCCCTTCTCCCCCCCCCGCCGCCTCCTCCCTTCTCCCCCCCCCCGCCGCCTCCTCCCTTCTCCCCCCCGCCGCCTCCTCCCTTCCCCCTCCTCCCTTCCCCCTCCTCCCTTCCCCCTCCTCCTTCCCCCCCGCCTCCTCCCTTCCCCCCCCCCGCCTCCTCCCTTCCCCCCCCCCGCCTCCTCCCTTCCCCCCCCAGGAGCTGCGCTCCCCTCCCCAGACCACGCGGACGCTCAGGCACCAAGGAAGGTTCGCGCGTTCACGTGTTGACGGTCTCCGTAGACACCGAGGAAGCGTTCAGAAAACGCGATTTCTGCGAGAGCGGCCGAGCTAGAGGAGGGGCCGCGGCTGGGCCAGCGAAGGCCTCTCCCGGAAACCTAGAGCGCCGGTCCAAGTTAGCGGGGAAATGTTGAAAGCGTTCCCTGTCTGATTGGCAAGGAAACGAAGAGGCCCGTCGGCGCCGGCTGCTCTCCGACGTCAGCCGGGATGCGGCGGTCGGCCTGCGTGGCCAGACAAAACCGCCTTTGTTCTCCGGACATGACCGCGTGTGTGTGTGTGTGTGTGTGTGTGTGTGTGTGTGTGTGTGTGTAAGAGGCGCTAAGGAGCCTTCGGAGAAGTGACGATCGTTCGTAGTGGGTTCGGCAAAGGCGGGGGATACAAAGTCTATGTGCAGGACTCAAACTTTATCTCTATGTGGTAGCAACGCTGTTGGGAACGTAAAGTTTCATAAACGGACGTCATAGCAGCAGCGAAAGTATCAAAAATCTAGAACTAAGGTATAAGTTAGTTTCACTACCAGGAAAATTACAAAACATCACCAGAGACATTAAAGGAGAGCTAAAGAATTGGAGAGACCATGTTTGTGGAGTAGAAGATGTCTCTCTCTCTCTCAAAAATAAATAAACATTTAAAAAAAAATGAACCAAAGAAATTTCTATCCAGATCCTAAGTTTTTGTGAAACTTAACATTCTGATGCTAAGATCTACATGGAAATACAAATTCGACTCAGCAAACATTTACGGCTCCTGGTACTCAGGATACATCAGAAAATACACTCATCAGAGACCCTGCCTTGTGCAGGTTTCGTCCCAGCAGCGAGACCCTCGAGGAACATTACCCAGGAAGCGGCTTACCCAGCATGGCCGAAGGGTAATAAAGACTTTGTGGAAAATGAACAGCAGGGCAGGGTGAGGGGCAGGTGGGCTGCTGGGGGTGCGGGGGGTGGGGGAGACTTTGCCGAACTAGCAGATGGCTGAGGGGGACCTCACTGAAGGTGACATTTGCAAAGCACGACAACAGCTCAAACACAAAGCCAGGAAAGGTGTGAGAAGACATGTTCCTGCTGATGCCAGGGCACGTCGTGAACCCTCATAATCAAGACAGTGGGGGGTCGCTGTGGGAAAGACTAACAAACAAGCAGAACACAATTGTCTGCGTGGACCCCTGATTTAAGACGACGGTGGCACAGCCCCGTGGTGGGAAAAGAGAGGGCATCTCGGTAAACATCACTGGGACGACAGATTGCTTGTGTGATGGGGGATGAGAAATTGTGCTCCCACCTAAATCCATCCTCAAAAATGCATTCCAGCTGGATTAAAGACCGAGCCATAGGGGAGCGCCTGGGTGGCGCAGTCGGTTAAGCGTCCGACTTCAGCCAGGTCACGATCTCGCGCTCCGTGAGTTCGAGCCCCGCGTCGGGCTCTGGGCTGACGGCTCGGAGCCTGGAGCCTGTTTCCGATTCTGTGTCTCCCTCTCTCTCTGCCCCTCGCCCGTTCATGCTCTGTCTCTCTCTGTCCCAAAAATAAATAAACGTTGAAAAAAAGACCGAGCCATAAAAGGTGAGCATTCAGAAGATAACATATAAGAATGTATTCGTGATCTTGACGTAGGAAAGGATTTCTTAAGAAAGACGCAAAAAACAGACAATTAAAGGAAACTACTGATGGGGAGCCTGGGTGGCTCAGTCGGTTAGGCGTCCGACTTCGGCTCAGGTCACGATCTCACGGTCCGTGGGTTCGAGCCCCGCGTCGGGCTCTGGGCCGGCAGCTCGGAGCCCGGAGCCTGCTTCGGATTCTGTGTCTCCCTCTCTTTCTGCCCTCTCCCGCTCACTCATGTGCTCGCTCGCTCTCTCCCTCTCTCAAAAGTAGATAAACATCTAAAAATTTTAAACAAAAAAAAAAAGGAAACTACTGATAATTTCAAGTACATTAGACTGTGTATCAAGATGCACTGTTGAAAGAGTAGAACCAAGCCATGGGGTCGGAGAAGACCTTTCCACGCATAAAGCTGATGAAGCACTAATGTCTACGATATATAAAGAGCTTTGGTAAATCAACGAGAAAAGGCAAAAGCACTAGGGGGAAAATAGAGAGCCCTCGGGTGGGATCTTCCCGGGGGGGGAATCCAAATGGCTGGCCGGGATGAGCCAGCGTGTACCTGTGTCACGGCCGGAACTGTTAGCGAGCCCACTGGGAACTGCAGAACCACTAGGTGGGGACAGCCTGAGGACATCAAGGGCCGGCAGGAACATGGGTCGTCCGTCCTTTGACCCCCTCGGGAAACGCCGTTGCCCCATCTGCTGAACCCGAGGAAATGCAAACCGTGTGACCCAGCAAGTCTACTCTATGTGAACTCTCCGTACTCTGACAAGGCGCGAGCTTCTATAGGCCTGTCCTTAGCAGCATTGCTGACAGTCGCGAGGTCGCGAACGAGCCAGACGGCCAGCGGACAGGGTGAAGGGAGTGCAGTGTGTTCCCGAGGCCGAATGATGTTCAGGGGCCACGAGAGCACAGGAACCAGCGCTGCTCGGAAGGTGGGTGAGTCTCACCGACGGGACTTTGACGGAGGAAGAAAAATGCACAAAGGGCACACACGGCACGATTCCAATTCCATAAAGTGCACCCCTACACGGTGCCACCAGTGGTGTAAGACTACAAAGAAGGTGACAAAAAGCCACTACCGGTTACAGCACGAAGGGGAAGGCGGGGCTTTGTGGTGCGGAGGGGGTGGCGGGGGCCGGTGGCCTTCCGTAGCTTTCTTAACCGGGCTGGAGCCAGGGCCAGACCCTCCCTGGGAGGCAGGGGTCCTGATGCAGTTCACGATCACTGCTATTAACGCTTTCACCTGCGCCCCTTGAGGGGCCCTCAGAGCGGGCCAGGCAGCCAGGCGTCTCCACTTAGAGACCAAGACTCAAGTGTCAGCGCAGAGCACTCTCTTCAAGGTCCGGGTTTGGGATCCACAGCGACTCCCTCCGTCTTGAGACGACAGCCGTCAATACCAGCTGGCGACCACTCACAAGAACTTGCATTTTCCCGGCTACTTGCCTTGGAAGGGGAGCCCCGTGAGGGCAGAGAATCCCATGCCTGACACACAGGGAGCGCTTGGCAAAATCCGCCCTGAGGACGAACAGGCTCCTGGTTTACGGCAAACACCATGGAAGCCGGACTCCGAAACGCGGTGCGGCGGGGCAGGAGGAGGTCGGAGAGAGTCGCCACCGTCACGCACCCTCGTGGGCTCAGATCCTGCCTCTGCACCTGTGCAGTTGTTTGACCGCCAGCAAACGACCTCCCCTCTCCAGACCGTCATTCCCTCACCTGTGAACTGGGGGTGCGGTCCTGCATCACAGGATGCTTCCTAGCAGGGTACCAGACACAGCCCACCCCTCGCGGCCCACGCGGCCCTCACCGCCTCCCTCGTGGGCAGGAGGCCGGCGGCCCTGTCCCCATCCCGGAGACGGCCACACGGCCCCAGGAAGGGGTGTGAGCTTCCTGAGACCATGCACACATCCCTCCCTCCCATCGTCATGAGACGAAGTCCCTTCCCCACATTCCGCAGCTCGTTGAGTCGGGGCCTTGGGCACCGGGCTGCTTCATAGAGCACTTGGCGCCCAGGTGGCGGCGGCTGGGGCACCGAGCACAGGTTCGCCCCGAGACCCGGCGGCACAGTGGGGACCTGGCGGCGTGGTGGGCCGGGGGAGGGCGGGGGGGCTGGGCCCAGAGCCGTTTCAAGTGCCCCTCGCATCACAAAGAGTCACGCGAAAGGACCTAAGTATGTGCCTCCCTGGGGGAGGCTGGAGCGCAGAGGAGGGTGAACTCTTATAAGAACATCAATTTTTTTAAAGCCTATTTTCAGTGATTGCTGTTCTGCACCAAGTTTTAGCCTGGTGGGAGTTTCATGTCGGAACTACGAAGTGGGCGTTTACAGCGGACAAGTTAATTGTCCTTGTGTGGGGTGAACAACCGAGCGATATCCAGGTACCCGGGTGGGGTGCTTCCCAGCTCGGTCAGCACAAGATGCTCCAGGGAGGGCGAGGGGCACTGGCGCAGGAGCCCAGGGGAAGGCAGGGGAGGGGTCCCCACATCCCCTCCACAGCTACCTGCCTGGGGAAGGCGTCTCCGGGCCAGCCCCCACCTCCTTGGGAACATGATGCCTGAATGGGCAGAAGCACTGGATGCAGGGGGAGTGGGGGACCGTCTGGAGCCTGGAAGAGGAAGCTTAGAGCTGCCGACCTCAACCAGCCTCCTTTGGCCAGCAGATCCCACCTGAGTCTCTCGTGGGCCTGTTCTGGATCTGAAGTGGGTATGAGATCTTCACCATCCATTCCTTTTTCCATCGTCACCAGGGATGTGGCACCTAGTTTTTGAGAAAAGGCAGCCTATTCTAGGACTGAGCTGGGAACAAGGGAGGAATTTATCCTTCATCTTTCCATCTATCCATCTGTTTTCTGTCTTTCCATCAATTTATCCATAGCCCTTCATCTATGCATCCATCCATCCATCCATCCACCATCCATCCACCCACCCACCATCCACCACCCATCCATCCATCAATCCATCCATCCACCCACCCATCCATCCACCCATCTATCCACCCATCTATCTATCCATCCATCCATCCATCCTTCCTTCCATCCATCCATGCATCCATCCATTCATCCATCTATCCATCTATCCATCCACCCATCTATCACCCACCAATCCCTCTCTCCATCCATCCACCCATCCATCCATCCATCCAACCATCCATCCATCCATCCACCCACCCATCCATCCATCCATCCACCCACCCATCCATCCATCCATCCACCCACCCATCCATCCATCCATCCACCCACCCATCCATCCATCCATCCACCCACCCATCCAACCATCCATCCATCCACCCATCCATCCACCCATCCATCCATCCATCCATCCATCCATTCTTCCACCACCCACCCTTCAATCCTTCCATCCATCCGTCGATCCATCATCCATTCTTCCACCACCCACCCTTCAATCCTTCCATCCATCCGTCGATCCATCATCTACCCATGTATCCATTCATCCATCATCCATCCTTTCCACAAACTTTCACTGAGCAACAATTCTGGGCAACGGGAGATAGAGATGCAGGAGAAACAACTGATCCCAGAGAGCACACGGTCCAGAGGGAAGAGGACGCGGACATAGGCACAAGACAAAGATGCAAAAATGGCCAGCCTGTGGTCCACATCCTGGGGGGACAACTTGGGTCACTGGTCTGAGGAACAGAAGACTCAAGGAACTGGACGTTGTTGCCAGCAGTGTTGGATGCCCGCCATGGCAGCTGGCAGGGGAGAAGGTGGACAAAGGGTGTGATAAGCGGTACACACATGGTGAGGGGGTCAGCAGTTGGTGAGATTGGGGTGTGGTGAGTCCCAGCAGCTGAAGTTGCCGAGGCTGGGCACGGGGCAAGTCAACCAGACAGAGACAGGGTGGTGACTGCTGAGTGGGTGCTTGAGACTGTGTTTAGGGAGCAGGGAGAATTCATGGTCACAGTCACAACACCTGGTGTGTGGCCATGAGAGTGGGTGACTGGCATAGTTGGGGTTCCAGAGGAGAGCAGGCCAGGGTTGTGGAGGGATCACCCACCTGGGGATGGGAACCACCAAGGACCACAAAGGGAGAAACATTAGAGAGAGAGCAGTGCTGTTTTTGAAGGACCAGAGAGCACCCGTTTTCCGTTAGAGCAGGGTCAAGGGCACGTTCCGACAAAAGGTTCAGGAAAAAGGGATGTTGCTCGTGGCTGGTCATCAGTTCAAGAGGGCACCATGGAAGGTTTTAGGGGCTAGGGAGTGGTGGGACAAGGGGTCAGAGAAGGGGGTATCCAGAGCTATAGGACAAGAGCTGGCCTGGGGGACTTGAACTTGACATCCAGAAGGAGAAGGAGCAGACCCAGATCAGTCCTCGGGTCTGCGAGGCAGATGGCAGTGGGAAGCAGTGAGGGTCACGGGTTTTACCCACGGGCCTCACTCCTGCCGGGAGCCAGCTGAGGGTGACCTTGCCACAAGGCGCCTCCTGAAGTCGTGCCATTTGTTTTGCTCAGAGAGACGTCCTGCAAGCAAGCTGCCCCTGCTTTAGCAGGTGACACATTCGGCCTGGATGCACCTCTTTCTGCGACACAGGAAAGCCTAGCTGTCCGTCCTCCTGAAAGGCGAGGGCCCTCGCCCTGGGGCTCCCTGGCACCATGTTTGTGTCTGGACATACACCCCTTCACTCTCACTCGGCTCCACCTGGAGCCCTCCGCATCCAGCCTGGGCCAGGGGTGTGGGAAAAGGGTGGTTGTGCCACTTGAAGAAGGCTTTGGTTCTACTGTGGCTTCTCTCTCCCTGCGAGTTTTAGGCCTCGTATCCATTTTTTTTTAATGTTTTTTTTTTTTTTTTGAGAGAGACAGAGACAGAGTGCAAGCAAGGGAGGGGCAGAGAGAGAGGAAGACACAGAATCGGAAGCAGGCTCCAGGCTCTGAGCTGTCAGCACAGAGCCTGACGTGGGCACATGAACTGTGAGATCATGACCTGAGCCAAAGTTGGGCGCTTAACCACCTGAGCCAACTCATTTGCATATCTGGAATATCTTTATTAAGAGACTCTTGTTGATATTTACATACTTTCTTGGTAGTTTGGCTGGGTATAGAATTCTAGGTCACAGGTCGTGATCCTTCAGCAATTTAAGATTCACTGGAACTGTTGCTATCAAAAAGTCTGAAGGTTCTTTTATACCGTTTACTGATTTTTCTCCTCAAAAGCTTATGAAATTTTATTTTTGCCTCCAGTGTTCTGAAATGTCACATTAATCTGCCTCAGTGTGGGTCTATTTTTATTCATTGTGAAAGGCACTTGATGGGTCCTTTCAACCTGGCAACTTCTGTCCTCCGGATCTGGAAATTTGTCTCGAATTATTTCTTCAGTCGTTTTACTGCTGCTCACTTTCTCTCTCCTTTCTTTCTGAAACTTCTGTTAATCAAGCTCCAGGTCTCCTGAATTGGAAATCTAGGGTTTCTTCTTGTCTATTCTTTTCCTATCTGTCTTCTCTTCATCCCTTCAATCTCCTTTATCAGAGATTTCTTCAATATTATTTTCCTATATTCTAGTTGGGTTTTTATTTCTGCTCTCATGTTTGTAGTTTCCAATAGCTGCTCTTGTTCTCTGAGTTATACATATTTTCCTTCTAAGACATCATATGTTACATGTAATTCTACAATTGTGTGTGCGTGCATGTGTGTGTTCTGTGGATCTCACGCCTTCTCCTGTCTCTGTGAGGGTGACAATAGTCATTTTTGCCCCTTTTTTCTCCCTGCATGGTTTTCGTTTTCTCTTAGTTTTGTTGTTATTGCCTATTTGTTTTAGCCCCTCTATCTGTACGTGTCTCTGCCTCTGTCTTCCACATTAGGAGCTGTCCTTAGATTTGCACGAATCCTTAGCTGACTGCCCATGACCCTGCATGTTTGCATGAGATTTGTTGACGTAGGACCTCTCAGCGTAGAGTGATCTTGGTGGGACCTCGTTGGGTTAACTCTGCGGCCAATATCTTCGGTTCTTTCCTATTGAGATGGTCTGACTCAACAGAAACATTTCTTCTAATCTCCGATCTGGAGGCTGAGGACCCAGCTGAGCAGGGAAAGAAGACAGGAGCCTCGACCGTCCGCATTCAGGATGATTCAGTCCCTGCCGTACATGTGCATGTGTGTATTTTGTCGTAAGAGAAACTTTATACATAATGAAACCACAGATCTTAAACATACAATTTAATGGATTTTCACGAATATATACACCCCTCTAACCAATATTTCAATCAAAATATCAACCATTTCCATCACTCCAGAAAGTTCTTTTGTGCTTCCTTCCAGTTCATCACCAACCACCCACCACCCCACCATAAGCAACTAATGTTCTGATACCTAGTATCATAGATTATTTTTGCCTGATCTTGAACTTCAGAAAATGCAGTCATATCCAGTGTTCCCTTTTGTTTCTGGCTTATTGAACTCTTCATAATGGTAAGACTGGTCCATATCATGAAGCAGTTCGTTTTTCATTTTTTCTTTTTTTTATATGCGTCTACCACAACTGTTTAACCATTTTCCTGTTGGTGGGCGCTTGAGTTGTTTAAAATCTTTGTCATGAATAAAGCTGCCAAAAACATTCTTGTACAGTCTTTTTATAGATATATGTTTTTATTTATCTTGGGCAACTTAGGAGTGGAATCGCTAGGCTTGATGTGTTCTTCCCAGCTCAGCTCTTTTTTTAATTAGAAAAGATTTTTTTTAAGTTTATTTATTTTGAGAGAGTGCATGCGCATGAGTTGGGGAGGGGCAGAGAGAGAGGGAAAGGGAATTCCAAGCAGGCTCCTTTCTGACACAGTGCAGAGCCTGATGCAGGGCTCCAACCCACAAACCGTGAGATCATGACCTGAGCTGAAATCAAGAGTCAGATGCTTAACTGACTGAGCCACCCAGACGCCCCTCCAGCTCAGCTCTTAACTCAGGCAAAGGACTCAGGGAGCAAAGCATCCTGATGGGAACCGAAACTTCCCCTCAAGCAATAGCAGCTGCCTTGGGGCTAGTAAGACCCCTCCTTTCCTCTCCCCCCACCCTGGCCACTGACCCCAAGACAGTGATCACCCTGACCTTCACTGCCCAGCCGCAAGGACCCACCAACCTTTATCCCACATTTCCTCATAGAAACCTGGCTGTATCTCCAGCACTTTGGAGACAGTGTTTGAGCCCCTCGTCCGCTTTCTTCCAAGTGTTGTCCTCCTGCAATAAATCCCTTTCCTGTTTCCCCACCACTCACCTCTCTGCCTTTGGATTTTGTCAGCAGCCGAGTGGCCAAACCTGGTCTTTTTGGAACCCCCCGAGTCGGGTGCTCTCACACCCCTGCACCCCGGTTACAAATTCATAGAACTGAGCCAATTGGATTGGGTCATAGAATAGGTATTTAATTGTATAAGGAACTGACAAAGGGTTTTGCCAAGGGGTTGAGCAGTTTCCACTCCCACCGGCAAAGTATGAGAGCCTTAGTGGATTCATATTTTTCTCAGCATACGACGTTGTGGACCTAACTAATTTTGGCTTTTCTCGTGGGCATGAGGCAGTGTGCTGAATATTAGGGATACGGGGGAGAGCGTCCTTACATTCTTTTTAAGGTGAAATTGCTCAACATTTCCCCAATGAAGTATGATGTGCATTCTGCATTTTTTGTAGATGCCCGGATTCAACTGAGAAGGTCCCCTTCCGTTGCTAGTTTGCTGAGTGGTTTTATCGCAACGAACGGGTATTGGGCTCGTCGAGCACTTCTGCTTATTTGTGAATGTTACCCATTGGTTTTTTTTTTCTCTTTTATTCTATTAATAAAGAGAATTACATGGACCCATTTACAAATATGAAGCCAAACTTCTTTATGTACTGTGGAATCCCATTTGCTAATATTTTGTTATGGATTTTTGTGTTCGTGTCCGTGAGGAATGTTGGTCTGGAATTCTTTTGATCAGACTTGTATTTTAAAAGGCTAATTCTGGGGGCGCCTCGGTGGCTCAGTTGGTTAAGTGTACGACTTCAGCTCAGGTCTTGATGTCACGGGTTCGTGAGTTCAAGCCCCGTGTGCTGACAGCTCAGAGCCTGGAGCCTGCTTCGGATTCTGTGTCTGTCTCTCTCTCTCTCTGTCCCTTCTCTGCTCATGCTCTGTCTCTCTCTGTCTCAGAAATAAACACAAATAAAATAAAATAAAATAAAATAAAATAAAATAAAATAAAATAAAATAAAATAAAAGGCTAATTCTGGTTGCTGTATCCAGAACAGGACTCCTCAGGAAACAAGGTAGAAGCAGAGAGGCCAATAAGGAGATCTTGAATCTATCCAGATGAGAGGCGGCTCAGTAATTAGGTGGCTTGGCAAGTCAAACTCCATCTTGTGGCCTTCACTTATCAGTCGGTGAAATAAAGACGAGTACAAAGGAGTTGCTTATAGGAACCAGGGTAGGGCAAGAAGTTATTAGCAAAATAAAAGAAAGGTTTGTTTCAGGCAAGGTCACCTTCCCTTAGGCGAAGGGCTGGTGTCTTACTACATACTTGACCTCAACATCCTTTGGAGGATGGAGTTTTATTTCACTGGTGCTGACTGGAAAATTCCTGGCTGACCAGTTACAACTACATTTCTGGGGGAGGTTGGAACTGCAGTTAGGTTAGATGTTCAGCCCTGGTTTGGTGACCTGGCCTACCACGACTCCATTTTCAAGCTGAAGTTCTCTTGTTAACAGAGTTGGCCATATGATGTCTTCTAGGCAGTAGAACGTGAGCAAAAGTGATAGGCCTGGCTCTCCGACTCCCTCCCCTGTGATATCCTCTGTGCTCTCTCCCCTTGTGCCCATGGGGAAGCAATCTTCGAAGCCCCGTGTTGACAATGGGGCGGCCTGGGTCCCCTTATCACCACCCAGGGGACAACTGACTGTTGGTCAGTCTTGAACAGGGAAAAGAAAAGACTTCTATCCTCTTGGGGCCTTTATGCATTTTGGAGTTTGTTATAATAGTTAGCCTAAGCTAACTAATAAACAGGATAAGTGCGTTAAATGCTAACAGCAGCTGGAACTTGCGTTCTGGCTAGAGTGGAGCACAGGGACTGAACTTAACCTTTGTTGGAAACAAAACTGAACAACTGAACAAGACATACGAAATGATTGCTCCCACGATGCTAGGCATCAGGCGGGAAGGGTAGCAGAGCACTCCTTGACCGTGACCCTTTCGGACAACACAGGGTGGCAGGATTCCTCCCAAGAGGCCCAGGTACTCTCCACCCCCTTCCTTTGTCCTCCTCTTCCCTCCTTATGGGGATGTCCTCCCTTCAAGGCACAACACTGCCACCCTGGGAGGCCTTTCAGGTCCTTCTTAGCAGATGGGCTCACCCTGTCCCTTCTGCCCTTAGCAGATGGGCCCCGAAGCCCCTAGCTGGTGCCCCTACTCAACCATCTACCTCAAGCTACCTGAGGGCAGCGGCCTGAGGTTGGCTCCAGGGCACCACCCAACCCCAACACGCGGGCTCCCTAGGGTGAACTTTGCTGTAACAGGGTGGGGAGAAATGAAGCAGGTACACACGCATCTAACACAGAAAAAGTGCGCGGAGTTAACTGTTAGGGATGCAGTTCAAAGACACTGTTGGGGTGCAGGCGCCCCCCAGTCTGGGGGAAAGGCTTCGGCGGGGCGGGAATGAGAAGCCCAGACACCTGGGCCGGCCTGGGACTCAGCTTGTCTTCCTCTGTCGAGTGAAGGAGTGGGCTGGGTGGTTCGAAGCGTCCTGACCGCCAAGCAGGGGCCACCTTCCAGGAAACCCACAAGGAAGGCTCCCTGTCGATGCCGCTGACACGGGAACATATCTAAAGCTTCAGCCAGACAGGGTCCCCATCTCTGAACTG
Source organism: Lynx canadensis (assembly GCF_007474595.2). NCBI lineage: Eukaryota > Metazoa > Chordata > Mammalia > Carnivora > Felidae > Lynx > Lynx canadensis. Next base: position 203,453,390 of record NC_044306.2, read on the forward strand.
TCTACTCTCCCTGCGGAGCAGATGGGACAGGGGCCCGGGGCCATCCTGGAGTCCGCGGCGCGCGTGGTCAGGGCTCGGCCCTCACGCAACCTCGCAAACCCAGGGAGGGCAGCCCAAGTCGCACTCCGCCTAAGCATGGGCGCCCGGCATCACGAGGCCGCGGGGCGGTTGTCTAGGAAACACTCACGTGCCTCCGCAGGGCTTCGCGGGCCTCGTAGTCCGCCGGCGGCCTCGCCTGGGCCAACCGCACAAGGAGGGACTACAACTCCCAAGAGGCGGCGCGGCGCGGCGGGGGCGGGGCCGGCGCGCGGCGGGGGCGGGGCCGGGGCCTCTGGGGCTCGAGACAGGGGGTCTCGGCTGGCGGAGGAGGAAGATGGCGTCGTCAAGGCTCGGAGTCGGGTCGCGCGGGCTCCCGCCGCCGCCGCCGCTCTTGCTGCTGCTGCTGCTGCTCGGGCCCTGGCCGGCGGCGGGCCACGGCGGCAAGTACTCGCGGGAGAAGAACGAGCCCGAGCCGCCGCCGCAGCGCGAGCCCGGCGGGGAGTTCCGCATGGAGAAACTCAACCAGCTGTGGGAGAAGGCCCAGCGGGTGAGCGGCGGCCGGGACATCCTGTCACCTGTGACCCTGGGGCCGCGGGGCCGGGGCGTCCTCTGTCGCCTGCGACCGAGGGGGCCGCAGCCCGCGCTGGCGCTGTGATTCCTGCCTTGGCACGCAGATGCCATGGTTGGGGGTGGGGGTCCTTTGGGAAGACCCTGAAACTCCCTTCCGGTCTTGGGAGACCCGACCGGGGCACTCGTGCTACATCATCCCACCTCGGTGTCTTGACTTTCTGTGAGACTGTCCAGTTCCCGTTGGAGGCCAGTGCTTAGAGCTGTAGCCTGGGGGATGGGAACCAGGGTACTTGTGTCCACAGCTGTGGTCTTGTGACATCTTCCAGTGTTGCAAGACTCCAGTGGGGGTGGCCGAGGGCTGTCCTTGGAGCTTTGGGGTTGAGCGGAGCCCTGGTGGGTGCCTCTGGGCAGGAGCCACATGTGCACTGATCCTCTGTGGTCGGTGTTGGCCCTGCTCAGGGGTGCCTGGTGTCCTGGTGGGGGGACACATCCTGAGCAGACCCACGGAGTGCCAGACCCTGTTCTGAGTGTTCCTGTCGGGTTCTTATCGTGGTCTTGTGATTAAAACGTGTTGAAGCCTTGTCCTCAGAGGTGGGAGGGCTAGAAGGGGAAGGGAGATGGAGTCTCCTGTCCCCTGTTCTCTGCACGCCACATTCCTCTGCTGCAGGTAGGACTTAGGAAGGGCAAGCTAAGGTCCCTGTCCTGACAGCAGCTCAGAAGCTGTTAGACCTCCTTGAATGGTGCTCTGCACACAGTCACTTCTGGCAGAGGTTTGAGTGGACCCTGGTTCCAGGTGGCTTTTTTGCCCCTTTATTGAGATATGACTGACGTATAAAAACTACGCATTTAATGTATTCATCTTGCTAAGTTTGAAGTTAGGGACACACCTGTGAAACCATCCTCCCCACGAATGCCGTAGAGATATCACTTGTTTCTGATGAGTGGCTTTCTTCCTGTGTGTTTGCTTGTCTCTTAATTATTGATGACTTACTTACCTGTTTAATATTGAACAGGTTCTGTCTTGCGTTTGATTTTCTGCTAACTAGTTCTTTTCCATGTGAGGCGTTAACATTTAACTAAGTTAAAGAGAGTAAAAGAATCTGGGGAGTGTGCCAGCTGTTTGCGTATGAATTCTTTTCCTTTTCTCCTCTTTTTTTGAAAACTTTTTTTGGGGAGTGTGGTGGGTGCGGCCAGAGGGAGAGAATCCCATGCAGACTCCAAGCTCAGTGCAGAGTCCGGCGTGGGGCTCGATCCCACGACCCTGGGATCGTGACCCGAGCTGAAGTCAAGAGTCAGACCCAGCCAGCCGAGCCACCCAGGTGCCCCCCTCTTCCTCCCTTTCAGTGGGACTCGATGCTGCTGTGTCTGGGGCGTTACACGTGGCACGTCCCACACTGAACTCAACAGGCCTCGGTATTTGGGAGGAAGGGCGGCACCAGATCAGAACTGATCTTTGTGAGATGCAGCGCGTAATTCAGGCCCCCAAAGGCTTCCAACCTGAAGCGCGGTCACACAGGGGGCGTGACCGTAACGCACAGGTGGGCCCGAGTCTGCAGCTCATGGGGCTCCTGGCCGGATGTTGGCCCACTGATTCCCCCCAGGGTCCCGGAGAGGCGGACAGATGAGAAAGTAGGAGGTGAGTGGGGACCACAGTGGAGCCGGCTGGCGGTCAGAGAGCACTCCGGTCCTCTCCCCCTGAAGTCCCCAAGAGGAACGCCAGTGCCATCGCACCATCCACACGGCACTGGGCCGGGAGCCAGGCCCTCGCCGTCCTTGGCTGTGGGTCCTGATGCACACAGCCCTGCGCTTGCAGAGGGGAGACCCTGTGGGTGCCTGGGCTTTGGTGCTGTGTCCTCGGCCTGGGTGGACTGCAGGCCTGCCTTTCCCAACTCCTCACCACCCAGCGCCCGATGTGCCCTTCCTGGGAAATCAGTGTGCCCCAAACCGTTGTCCTGTTCCTCCGCCCCGGGAGGCACGCAGGTCAGGCAAGGCTGCAGCCCCAGCTCCCCAGGGGCCTGGCGTCCTCCTGCGAGTGTCCACAGAGGGCATCCAGGTGACCACGGGGCCTGGGGTGGAGCTCGGGAGGGCAGGCGGGTGCCATTGAGGAGACTAGGGCATCTAGGTGGGGGCACACCAGAGGCTTTGAAAGGAAGTGTTTTGGGCTTGGGAGCGGTGGTAGGGGTGTGGGTCCCGGGGAGACTAGTGCCTGCCCCAGGACAGCCAGCAAAGGAGGCAGTGAACCCACAGAGCAGGATCAAAGAAACTTCTAGAGAGTTGGAAGAGTTTCCTGCCCTAGGCCCTGCCATTCATTTGGTGCCATCTTCTTACTCCTGAGGAACTTTCCCTGGCTGTTTTTCAAGCTGGTGGACGGGGCCTGAGCTGACAAGTCCCTGGGAAAGGCGGGAGCAAGCTCTGGGTCTCCTCTTGGCCTCCCTGGGGGTTGGGCTTCTTTCCAGAGCCTCGGGGCCACTTAAGACAGCCGCGCGGCTCATCCCGCCTCAGCCCAAGCTGGGTCAGGGAACAGAGAGACAGCACCGAGAGCCTCTTGTTGTGGTGGTGCCATTAGCGAGTGGCTTGCGGGTGGGGGCATCCGTGAGCCTCGTTCACTAACTGGTTTTCTTTTAATGTGGACGTTGTCCGTAACTTAGTGAGCCAGTCTCCCCTAGTCGCGGTTAATTTTCTATCCTAGTTACATAACACAAGGAAAAGGGAAAGGTTTCCTCCCCGTGCTCTGCATTCTGTCCCTGCATCCCCCCCACCCCCATATCGGGGGCCCCACGGAGGCCCCCAGCGTCCGGGTGGGAGGCGGGGCATCCTGGTGCAGGAGCCAGCCCGTCGCCGGGGTGGTGTCCTCAGGAGGAACTGGCAGCCCCCGGGCTCAAGCCGCTGGCGGTGGGCGGGCCCTTACTGGGCGTTTCTAGATCATGCCATGCAGTGGACATCTGGTGAGGCTGGCGAGGCTCCGTGTGCGAAGGCCAGTGGTCCTCGTCCCGCGGGGCGGCAGTGCCCTGAGGTTCTCGAACGGGAGCACGTGGGACGTGTTGACTGCCCGGGACCCTGACTCCTGCTGCTCGTGTCTCGTTGTCTCCTGGCCACCCTCTCTCGGGTCGCCGTCTCCGGGGCTGTCCTGCCGGTTCTCACTGTGGCCGGTTGTCAGAAACCCTCTGCTCTCGTTCCGTAGCTGCAGCTCTCCCCCGTGAAACTGTCCGAGCTCCATGCAGACCTGAAAATGCAAGAGAGAGAGGAGTTCGCCTGGAAGAAGCTGAAGGCTGAGGGCCTCGACGCAGACGGAGAGAGAGCAGCCAAGCTCCTACGCAACCTCAGCGGTATCTTCCTTTCCTTCTCTGTGTGGGGGGAGCCCTGGCCGCCGATTCTGACGTGGTCCGGGGCGGGTCCTCCGAGGAGCGGCCTTCAGCCGTGGACACGGCTGCCGGGCCGTTTGGGGAGGCTCTCGGCAAATTGCGGGGAGAGTCAGGGCAGGGGTGCCCGGACGCACTGGCACTCGGCGGCTGATGGCCCCGGAGCTGCGTGGCCTGGGAAGGAGTCCGGGGCCACCGAGTTGCCCGGGGCCACCGAGTTGCCCGTGGTCACCTGGCAGAGTCCATAGGGAGGTTCTCGGAGTCTGGAAGGCATGGGGAAGTAGATTTCAGGTCTGTACTGAAAATAATTTCTTTTTTTTCTTTTAAGTGTATTTCTGTAATTTGAGGGGGGAGGGGCAGAGAGAATCCCAAGCAGGTTTCACGCTGTCAGCACAGAGCCCAACGTGGGGCCTGATCTCATGAGATCACGACCTGAGTCAAAATCGAGAGTTGGGTGCTTGACCGACTGAGCCCCCCAGGCGCCCCAAAGATAATTTTCTAACAGTTCCGGTGGAACGTAGTGAGCTGCTTGCCGCAACTATGTATTCCAGAAGAGACAGCGGGGCATCTGCCTCCGTCTCCCACTGTGCAAAAGACCTGCATCCTCGGGGCTGAGAGGTCACCTTCCTCCTGTCTGGCATGACTCAGCTCGCCGCCCGCATGCCCCGGGTGCCCCATATCGGCTGCGTCTTGGGGTCTGCTTCCGAGCTGACCGGTCTGCTGTCACTGTGGCAAAGAGCAGAGAGTAGGAGTCACGTCCCTGTTCGCCTGCTCGCTCCCGAGCCTGGAGGCCAACGGCGCCCTGGCCTGTCACCTGCTCCGGGACGTGGGCGCCCTCGCCAGTCTGAGCCTGCTATAGCTCCCCACCGCGCAGCGCCGGGGCGGGGACGGTCGTGGCTGCAGGGCCGTGTGTGGCCGGGCCCGGAGGCTGCCCGGGAACGCCCCCCAACCCCTCACGCGGGGAGGCTGGCCTGGAAACACGTGGAACGCTCGTCCTCTGTGGAAACAAGAGTCCTTTCTTGAGACCAGGTGCTCTGTGTCCACTCAGGTCTCTCTGAGGTACTTCCCGTCCCTACTCACAGGTGACAGAGGCTCAGAGGGTAGGTAACTTGTCTGTAGTCACAGCCGTGAGCACCGCAGGATTTGAGGGCAGGGTTTTCTGACCCAGCTGGTGATGTTTACCCAGCTGCCCTGCATCTCTTAACCCCACGAGACCCCTGTGGGTTGTTTGGGTCATACTGTGCGTCTGCTTCTGCGGTGAGGAAAGCGGTCTGACTACTGTTTTACAAGTGGCCGCACTCGAACGTGGCAAGACACATAAAAGGCCAAGGCAAGGGGCGCTTGCGTGGCTCAGTCAGTTGAGTGGCCGACTTCAGCTCAGGTCATGATCTCACGATTGTGGGTTCGAGCCCCGCGTCGGGCTCTGTGCTGACAGCTCGGAACCTGGAGCCTGCCTCGGATTCTGTGTCTCCTTCTCTCTCTGCCCCTCCCCTACTCACACTGTCTCTGAAAAAAAGATAAAGATTAAACAAAATTAAAAAAAAAAAAAAACCAACCCAAGCTGAGAGGACACTAGGCATGACTGCCCCCAGCCGGCGTTTGGGGGGCCGCTCCCCAGGGCCTGACCTGGAGCTACCAGCAGGAGAGAAGGCACTGGAAGGCCCGGGAACCTTCGTACATCCTCCTTTCTGGAAGGAAGCAGCCCCCAGTGGATGGCGCAGGGCTGAGGCAGAAGAGCGGGAGGGCGTAGAAAGGTGGGCCGGCCCCCGTCTCCCTCCGGCCTCCGTGGCCTCCTGGGTGCGGCTCCCAGCCCTGATGGGGTCCAGTCTCGGTGGAGCCATCTGTTTCTGCGCGGGTGGCACGGGTTGCTCGCATGCTGAGGTGATGTGGTGGAAGGACTCCTCGGACCGGGGAGCTGGAGGCCTCCCCCTGCGCAGGCCGCTGGCCGCATCCTGGAGGTGGCCCGGGAGCCTCCGCGTGCCCTCAGTCCCCCCCATCCCGGTGCCATTGGCAGAGCTGATGCCACACCTAGGGGACCACAAAGTGCAGTGTCAGACCAGGACTTGAGACAGGAAAGGGAGGACCAGGCGTAACCGGGTCTGTCCCGGGCTCGCCGGCCTCGTGGTCACCCCGGCCCTGCACCAGCACCTTAGGGAGCAAACCACACTGGACCCGTCGCCTTGTCCAGGCCGTTGGTTTTGACGGAGGGCCCTCCTGTCCCAAGTTGAGTCCTGGATGGGTGGGTCCCGTCCTGTCCGCTCTGCTGCCCAGCCCTCACCACGGCCACCACAGTGTCCCCCGGTGCCCGACGGGGGGACGTGCCAAGGCTCCAGCGGCCTCACCCGTGAGGTGGCTCCCTGGTCCTTGGCGCCTCTTCTGGCTTGGATGCTTGTCTCTGGCTCCGGTTCATGCGGAGCCCAGCACTCCTGGAATCCAGAACCCTCTGCCTTCCGGGGTGCCGAAGGCAGCCCGAGACTCACGTGACGTGTTCCGAGGGGGTCCGGTGCGGCGTCCCCGCCCGGACCTGGGAGGCTGGGGCCAGGCCGAGCCCAACGACATAGTTCTCCCTCCTTCCCCGTCGCTCCTCCCCGTGCTCCGGGGCTGTTGTGACTGCTCTGTGGCCAGGTGTGCAGAGCCCGGGCCCAGGGTCCTCTCGGCGCCAGTCGGCCGGTGGCCGGACGTAACACCCGTGTCTCTCCTAGTGATCCTGGCCAAGTACGGCCTGGACGGCAGGAAGGACGCCCAGGCCGTGAACAGCAACTACCTCAGCGACACCGCCGAGGACGACAGCCTGGGAGACCCCAAGCTGGAGAAGCTGTGGCACAAGGTACCCCTCGGGGCTCCCCGAGAACCCCAGGACGTGCTCCCTGGCGTTGAGAGTGAAGGGGAGCTGCTGGGGCTGCCTCTGTCTGCATGGAAGCTCATTGAGAGGGACTCCTGGGGGGCAGTGGTTTCTTCGTGGAGCCATGAGGCTGTTTTCCCATGAGGCCTCCCTGCCTTCCTGGGTCCCCGGCCAGGGAATCCCACGAGCCGTGTCGCTGCTGGAGCGAGGAGAGCGGGCCGATCACTCGTGAACACCCGGGCTCACGCGTGACACGGCTTTGTGGTTTTCTGTGTCCGGGTGGTTGGGGTTTGAGCCTGTGTGGTGTCTGGTCCAGAGAGCTGCGCTCAGCGCGGGGCGGGCGGTGGGACCGGGCGGTGGGACCGGGCGGTGGCCGTGGCGAGTCCCTCCACTCCTTCATCCCCCAGCTGGTGTCTGGACTACACTGCGTGGGGCCGGGAATCGGGATTCTTGCGCTGGTCCCTTGTCCTTGGTCTGAGGGGTGGAGCCGGAGCAAGAGCAGGGGGAGCGGGGGTCTGCTGCGGCCACCGTGTCGCCTCGGCCCCGTGGGGCAGGTGGATGGCGAGGAGGTGACTGGCCTGAGGTCCCTCCCCGGGGCAGGGGACGTCGCCTCCTCGGGGATCCTGCCGCTCCCGCACCTCTGGTGACCGTGACCCCTCTGCTGAGCCTGGTGACGTTGCTTTGTATTTTCCCGCCACGTCCCCTGGTCGGACGGTCATCGGGGCGAGAACGGGCGCACACTCGGCACGGGAGCCGGGGTCCCGCCTGGTCTGAGGGGCCGGGCCGGGGCGCGGGCAGGCTCACAGAGCGCGCTCCTCCAGGCGAAGAGCTCGGGGAAGTTCTCCAGCGAGGAGCTGGCCAAGCTGTGGCGGGAGCTCCAGCACCACAGGGAGAAAGTGCACGAGTACAACGTCCTGCTGGACACCCTGAGCAGAACCGAAGGTGCGCGCGAGACCGCGGAGCCACCCCTGTACGCGGTCCCGCCCCATCCCCCCCCCCCCCCCCCCCGGAAGTCAGCAACCCCCAGAGTTCCCGGAGAGCCACCGGGGTCTGCCCAGGGGGCGCGGGCGAGTGCGCCACAGACGGTCCTTCCTGCGGAGGGCGGTCCCGGGCAACGGGCGCGGCGCGGCCGGCCCCTCACGGCTCCTGTCCCGCGCAGAGACCCGGGAGAACGTCATCAGCCCATTGGACGTGAGCCGCGTCAAGGAGGACGTGCTGTACAGCAAGCACGCGGAGCTGAAGGACAGGCTGCGAGCCATCAACCAGGGCTACGACCGCCTGCGCCAAGTCAGCCACCGGGGCTACAGCGCCGAGGCCGGTGAGCGGGCGGGCGGCCCCCGGTCCTGCGCCGCGTTCCAGGCGAGCGCCCGCGGCCCCGGCGGCGGGTCCCACGCCACCCCTCCGCGTGCTCCGCCCCCGCGCTGGCCCCCCTGCCCACAGTCCGCTCCCGCCCACGCCCCCTGCCTCAGCCCGCGCGGCCGGCCGGGAACCCTGCCTGGGTGCCCCTTTCCCCAGGCTTCTGGCTCGTCCGTGTGTTCTCCGTCACGGGCTCGGGGAGCATCGGTGTGGCAGGTGCTTTCCTTGACCTGGGGACGCGGCAGGTCGGGGACACGGTGCCGGGGCCGCCCACGCGGTGCGGGTAACTCTGACCGCCCCTCCCCTGCCCCTTCCCCTCCTCACCTGAACCACTCCCTCCCAGGAGGGACCCAGCCGACGACTCTGCTTCCCCTGTGGTCCCCCCGGTCCTTCGAGAACACTCCCCACGAAGCCTGTTGAGGGCCCAGGGCAGGAAGGGTCCGCTGAGGGAGGGGCGGGTGGCTGGGCCTGGCTTGCTCCCGGCTTCCTCCAGGGCTGGAGGACAGGTGACTGGCCCAGCAGGGCCCCCATCGTCATGTCTTCACAGGAGTGCTGGCTGGGGTCAGGGGTCCCTTCCAGGTGCTTGGTTTTGCCCTGGAGACAGGACGGGCAGTGGCCTGAGTTTCAGCCCAGAACCGTGGGTGGCCTGGCACAGTCCTGACCCAGAGGCCCCAAGACTCCCGCGCCCTCTCCCCCGACTCCTGCCCGAGGTGGCTGTGCACCAAGGGAGACCCTCCCTGTCGGAGGTGCGGGTTAATGCTCGTGCGCAACCCGGCGCAGTGAGCGTCGCCAGGGCCGCGCGCTAACGGGGCCTTGAGCCACAGACTGAACGCACATGGGAACAGCGCTCAGTGTGCTTCCCGAGGACACCGGACACACGCGTGTCCAGATGTGCACGCTGCCCCGGGCATCGTGGGGGGTGCCGCCGGAGTCACCCGGCCTGCTTCTGCCTTTCTGCCAGAGTTCGAGGAACCCCGAGTGATAGATCTGTGGGACATGGCCAAGTCCGCCAACTTCACTGAGAAGGAGCTGGAGTCCTTTCGGGTAAGCAAGGTGCCCGGAGACGCCGGCGCACGGTACCCGGTAGCACCTTTTAAGCTTCGGGCTGGCGTGGCGAGACTCTTCCCCGCACCGGATTGACACAGGCCAGGGTTTTCACAGGTTTTCTTCCCTGTTGTCCCCCGCGTCCCTCACCGTGCTGGCTGGCAGCCATGTGGGACCTCCGTGTTCACGTCTGCACAGCGCTGGCCTCCAGGGAATGGAGGGTCCGGCTCAGCTTTGGGTGCGCTGGGTCTGAGGACAGAGGGCTGGTGAGGAAGCGCGCGGGTCACGAAGGCCGGGAGGAGAACGGCAGACCCTGCCTGTGGCCCTGGCAGTGGGCCCAGGGGGAAAGGCCTTTGGGTTCCCTGAGTGTCGCCTCTGCGGGTCATGCTGTGACCAAGCCGCCACAGGCCAGCGGGCCGGGCATCAGAAGGGCACAGGCGAGAGGCTGCCGTTCGCTAGGACAGGAGCCTGGGGGTGTGGGGCTCCGAGTAGGGCCCGTGGGGTGAGAGGTCATTCTGAGATGTGGGCCCTGGAGGCCGCTGCTGAGCTCACGTGTGCAGGGTGGGCCCACAGTCCCGGGGTCAGGGAGGGCAGAAAGGGGGGCCTCCGAGGAGTCCTCGGCGGGCGGGAGAACCAGGACGCTACGGCAGGAGACGCAGCAGGGAGGGCGGCGGGTGCCCAGCAGAGGTCCCTGTACCGGCGTCCGTCTGCAGCTGGGTGGGCAGGCCCGTCCTTGTGGAGCTCGGCCCAGTTCAGAGGGAAGCGTGTTGTTGGCTCTCGTGGGCCCTGGGCAGGGCGCTTGGCCCCCCTCGGAGGTCCCGAGGGGTTGACCAGTTAGCCGAGACCAGGATGTGGGGGATTAGCCAGCGAGCCTGACCCGAGAGCGCTGTGCGGGCAGGAGGGGCAGGAAGGGCAGTGTCGCAGAGCCTTCCCAAGCTGGTGGCTGCTCCAGAAGGGACAGACGGCCACGGGGACAGAGGAGAAGACCGAGCAGTGCAGTCGTGGTCGAAGCCCAAGCCCCAGGTGTCAGGCTGCATGTGGGGTCGGGGCCAGAGGGAGCCAGGTGCCCGGCAGGTTCCGTTCGCTGAGGGCGGGGTGCAGGTGCCAGGTGTGGGCAGGTGGCCCGCGAAGGCCGTCAGGTTGTGGCGGGCGCCTCCGCCCGTGGGCGTGCTCCCCTTCCACCTTCCCGATCAGGTGGCAGTGGGGATGGCCCCCTGGAGCTGCCCCGTCAGGCCGCACGTGGAGGGGCTCGGTGTGTGCGCCCTCAGGGGGCAGCCCCCTGCTTCCCGCGCTGAGCCCCATCCCCAGTGGGACTGGGTCTGTGCCCCAGGTGGGTGGCTGCCGCCCATGTTCTGGGGCAGCGGGGAGGTCTGCCCGGGGAGTCCGCTGGGGGACAGTCGGCTGTTCAAACGTTATTCTAGGAGGAGCTTAAGCACTTTGAAGCCAAAATTGAAAAGCACAACCACTACCAGAAGCAGCTGGAAATCTCTCACCAGAAACTGAAGCACGTGGAGAGCTTCGGGGACCAAGAGCACGTGAGCCGGAACAAAGAGAAATACGCCATGCTGGAGGAGAAGACCAAGGAGCTGGGCTACAAGGTGGGCGCGCGGTCTGCGGGGGGCCGGCAGGTGACCGTCACATCTGCACCAGGACTGCGGCCTCCCGGAGAGCATCCCTTCCCTGGCCCCGTGTGTGCACCGCTCCCTCCTCCGCGGAGGCGGGGTGGGGGGGGGGTGGGGGGGTCGTCAGCGCCTCGGGGCGCCTGGTGGGGGCACCTGCTGCAGCCACACGCCTGCTCCCACCGGGGCAGGGCCGAGCCCTCTCCTCTGGGCCTGTTTAGAGTCAGGGACACCTGTGGACCAACTCGTACTCTCGATCAGGTGACCCTGTGTGGGACGTGAGCGAGGGCCTGCGCGTGTGGGACAGTGGCTTTGGCACATTCGCGTGCTCGCGGCAGGGGGTTCCCCGAGAATCTGGTGTGGTGCGTGTGGAGGCCTCGTTTGGTCTCATGAGGATGGGAACCGTCCCAGGGCAGCGGCAGGTGGCCTGAGCAGAGTGAGGTCACTCTGGGGCCAGTTCGGTTGTTCCCGGTGACCTACAAATCACGTTCCCGTCCAGGCACGGAGGTTGGGCTCTTGACGGAGGAGAGCCCCTGGGTCAGACTCCACAGGAAAAAGAGGCAGCAGGGCAGTGTGGACGCTTGGAGGAGGGCTCGAGCCTAGGCTGTTCCTAGGACGTATGGAACACTCTGGAAACAGATGGGGTGGGTTGTCTCTGGAGGGAGGGAGGAGGGATCTTCTCCTGTGCCTCTGAATCTGGAGCCGCACGGTGTCCTACCTGTTCACACTCAAACTTTGAAGTGAAATAGGGCAGAAGCAGCACCGAGCGTGTGTGTGGGTCTGTGCCTGCGTGTGGTGCAGCGTCGGGGAGGAGGCAGGTGCCCGCAGGGGAGATCGGTTCCAGAGTGACATCGCGGGGCAAGAATTTGCGGAGGGGAATCCGCTGTCGTGGGGGTGTCCACGCACGCAGCAGGAAGTCTGCGTCTGTGGTCCAGGAAGCAGGCCTGGGGAGGGCAAGCAAGCTTCGCCGCTGTGGGAGAAGGGCACGTGCCGGGTGGGAAGCGGGCGGAATGGACCCCGTGGGGCCGCAGCCGACGGCGGGTTCCCAGAGGGAGCCGCTTCTGAAAGCCAGCGGGGTGGACGACAGATACGTTTCTCTTGTTTTCCGGGGTGATCTGTCTCCCGCTGTGTGTCGTTAGTATTTGGTGGTGGCGTCCCAGCCGGTGTTCGCTGCTTTTGGGATTTGGTTTTGGCCGTTTCCGGATGGGTGGAATTGTAAATTGAGACAAGCAGGAAGCCCAGGGGTTTGCACTTTAAGACTGCGCGCGTGGTTGTCGGGCGCATTGCCGCTGGGCTCACACTGTGCCCTCGTTTCCAGGTGAAGAAGCACTTCCAGGACCTGTCGGGCCGCATCTCCAGAGCGCGCCACAACGAACTCTGAAGGCCGGGGAGGAGCGGGGCGCCGGGCGGGGTCCGCCCGAGGACGGGCCCGGGCGCTCCGTGGCGGCGCTTGACGCGAACAGAACCTCGGAGGAGGCGTGCTGGGGACTGGCCGGGCGTCCGTGGTGCGGGAGGACGGCTCCGACTCCCCGAGTGCCCGATGGGGGCGTGTCGGACTCGTGAATCTGCCCCTGGAGATACCGCGTCCGGAAAAACATGTCGCGGGATTTAAATCGTCTGACGTGATCTGACGCGTCTTGGTGGTCTCACTGCACCTGCGTCTTGTTTCTCTTTTGCCCCCACACCTCACTCCCCGGTTTCTCTGTTAGGTGATGTGGGAGTCCCAGGGCCACAGTCCCCCTGGTTTGACGATTTGAGTTGAGTTGGGGGTGACCTGGCCCAGGCCTGCTGGGGGCTCAGCCGGCATCTCCCTGCCCACCTCTGTGGCTGGACTTGGGAAGAGCCCACGAGCCCACGGGGCCTCCGTGTCCAGCACGAGTGCCTGACTGTCGGGGGTGATGGCTCTGCGGGACCATTCTGTGGCCTCACGGCAGACGGTCCACACAGGGACCTGACACGCTTCTCAGAGCTGAACCTGGAAGAGGCTCGACCCCAGTGCTGCCCCGCGGCATCAGCCACATCCGGGTCTCAGCGGGAACGCTGGGGTCCGCCAAACAGTCCATCCCTTTGGCCGTCACTGCGGGAAGAGTCCAGTGCAAGGGTGGCGTGCTAACTGGGTGTGTCAGGACACGGTAAAGCTGAGCAGGGGGGTGGCCCCACCACAGGCTCCCGCGTGGGCCACTGGGCGAGGGGCGGGCCTTCCTGCTGTGCTCCCCCGCACAGGAGCCTCACCCTGGGCCCCTGTCATATCTCCTGACCGGGTCTGCCGGGGTGGCCCTCCCAACACAGCGCACACGGCTCTTGCCCGGCCTGACGGACGGCTCGGGTGACGGCCAAGGCCCAGAGGAGGGCCGGTCACCGGGCCTCCGCACTCCAGGCCACGCACATTCTGAGCGCCCCTGTGTGGGGTGCAGGGCCCAGGAGGAGGTCGGGCCCAGGACATGGGGGCAAACGGAATAGGACCTCTGACTCAGTTTACCATCCAAGAAACCGACTTGAGGGAGCTCTTGGCCTTCAGTCAGAGGTGGCGGAGAACCAGACGGGTCTTCATGGTTTGTCGTTGCCTCTGTCACTGGAGGAAGCCGGTACTGTGTTGGGCCCCAGGCCGGGGCCCAGGAGTCCCCCCGAGTGGGTGCTCAGGAACCCAACCCCGGGTCGACAAGTGGAGATGACCCACCACACTCCTCTCCTACAGCTGACCACGTGGCCCGTGGCCCCCCCACATTCATACACCAGAACCTAATTCCCACAGTGAGGGTGTCGGGAATGGGGCCTTGGGGTGATCAGATCACGAGGGAGGAGCTGCACACAGGACCAGGGTCCTTGTAAGAAGAGGCCCCAGAGAGCCCCCTGGCCCTCCATGGTGCGGGCACGCAGCAGGAAGTCTGCGTCTGTGGTCCGGGAAGCAGGCCTCGCCAGAACCCCGTTGCCCCCACCTTGATCGTCACTTCCGGCCTCCAGAACTGACAGACGCCTGCTGTTCGAACCACCCAGTCTGTCTCTGACCCAGGCATCGCTTTCTTGATTCAGTAAAGCTGGGCTTCCCTGTTTGAACTTCATGGGCGAGAAATGAGAGCGCACAGTTGTGTGGGGTTGGGGGCGGTGTGGCTTCTAGCTGGCGTGTCGAGATGCAATCATATCATTTCACGGAAGCGTGTACCTTTCCGCTGTCGCGTAGTATTCCGTGATGCGCTTGTTGGACGTTTTGGAGTCGAGTTGTTTCCGGGTCTGGGTGGTAACGCAGGCTGGGAGCCCCGTGGTGAACGTCCCCGTGTGCTCATGCGCCCAGCAGGCTTCTGGTGGTAGCGATGGTCCCGCGGGATGCGTTCACCCCAGCGTGCAGGACGGCCCCGACTGCTTTCGCGGTGCCACCGACCGGCAGGACGGCGCGAGAGGCTTGGGGTCCAGTCTACTGGACGTTCTCGCTGCGCGTTGGAGGGCTCCGCTGGCGGGGTGGCCCGTCCCCGGGGTTTGGTTACTTTTCGAGCGCCGAGGAGGGGGCGCGCGCACCTGGAGCCCAGGCGCGCGTCGTTCTGCCCCGTGTGCGCTCACGGCTGCAGGTGCCCGAGGACGAGCCCCCCGCCCGCGGGCGAACCCGCCTTTCTCCCCGGAGCTCGCTTCTGCCTGCGCTCGACCATCCGCTCACGGAGCCCGACCGCGAGGAGGCGCTTCGCTGCGCGTGTGCGCTCCGTCCAGCGGGGCCCTGCACCTGACTGCACGCCCTCGGCCGCTAAGGGCGGCCGCTTGCTTCCTTGTGTTCCAGTGCCCTCTTCATACACACGTCTTCCTCTTCGTTTCCTGGGTTGGTGCCTTTGTGAAAACTCAAGTGACACACAGGTGTGGCTGTTTCTAGACCGTCCTCGTGCTATCACTGTCCCCATTACAGTAGCTTTAGAACAAGGCTTGGAATCGGGGGGTGTGCGTTTCCCTCCTGTTTTTAAAGATTCATCCCGGGTCTTAGCATTTCCGTGTGTATCCTGGAGTCAGCTTCTTGGTTTTTGCAAAAGCGACTAGAATTTTGACAGGGGTCACCTTGAGTACGCGGCTCGCTCTGGGGCGAATCGACATCCTGGGATCGAGTCTCGAGCCTCTCGCGTTGCGTGTGCCCCGTTTATTTAGCCCGCCCTGCGTCTCTCTGTACACAGACGCTGCACGTTTTCATTGCATTTCTCCCCGCGTGTTCCGTGCCGAATGCCACTGTCTGTGGTGTCTTCTCACCTCGGTTTGTGGTTTTCATATAATGACCTCACGCCCTGCGTCCCGGATCCCCGCGTGTCCGCACGCCCTCTCGTGTCGCTTCTCCCCGAGCGCCATGCCTTAGCTTGCGTGTACCCGCGAGGGACACGGGCCCGTGGGCCTTGTTCTTGCCGCATGAAGCGCGTCACACTTGCTGTCACATCGGACTGAGGCGAGCCGGGAGCGTCCCTTGCCAGGCTCTGCCGTGGCCGGCGCAGCAGTGGCATTCCTTCCCCCTTGACGTGCCCCAGCCTTCCTGCTGGAGCCTCCTGGGCCCACGGTGTCCCTGGTGCCAAGAGTTTGATTAAGAACTCGGTTTTTAAGGCTAGATACAGGGCTGTATCTGAGCAATTTTATCTGAGTTGTCAAAACAGTTGGCGTAAAGTTGTTCCCTTGATGCCTATCGGGTCCGCGGTGGAGCCCCATTTTTGTTCCTGCTGCTGGATTCTGCTGTCCCCCCTTTCCCCCACCCCCCGGTCAGTCTAGCCGAGGCTTTGTCGAGTTTTAGACATTCTCCCCCAGAGCCGGCTTCGGCTTCGCTGATTTCCCTCCATTGTTTGTTAGTTTTCTTTCATTGGCTTTTACCCTCTATGTCTCATTTCTGTTGAACTCGCCGCCCCTGTGCCAGCTTCTCCGCACAGCAGCTCAGGTCACTGATGGAGGACACAGATGGATGCACTGCAGACAGCAGGTGTGATCTCCTTGTGCCCTTTGGAGAGAACACGTGCTTAGTGCACACGAGCATTTTAAAAGCTGACCGTGTACCAGGACACAGAAGATTCCAGTAACTTAGCAGCAAGGTTAGATCATACAGATCATGTTCTTGGCCCTCAGTGCAACAAAGGAGGCCCTCAGTAACAAAGAGACAATTAAAATAAGAACATTTAGGAACTTTAAAAACACACGTGGGCCAAAGAAGAAATGCTATTTGAAGTTAGGAAATACTTTTAATTGAATGTCAGTGAAAATACTACACATCAAACGGGGGGGGGGGCGCATGGTCAGAGTGAGCCTCCGGGCAAATGTGCAACCACAGGTGACAGTGTGACTGGGCTAGGGGCTCTAACTCACTGCAAGGAGCCGCCACACTGGGGAGTCGGCCTCCCTCCTGAGGAGCGGTGGAAATGGGACAGCCTGGGACGATGTGACCAGGGCGAGACAAACCACAAGAGCCCAGGAAGGCAGTGCAGTGCGAGACTCCGCGTCCATCCCGCGGATGTGGACATCCAGGGCCATGAGCTGGTGTGCGGTGGGTGCCTAAGGGGAGGGCGCCTAAGGGGAGGGCCTCCACACGAACCTGGACCCCTCCGCCTGCCCCAGGAAGTGGGGGCTGGCTGGCTCCTGTGCAGACGGGGGGACTAGAGGGCCAGAGTCCGTGCCTGGGTCCTGGGCCTCAGACCACAAACAGCAGGTCTGGTGTTTCTGGGCTGGCAGACGTTAAAAGAACCCTTTCTGGAAGGAACTGCCCTAGTTCTCAAACCCAAGCATAATTGTTCACAAATGCAGAGTTGAAAATAATCAGGCACGAAGACGGGAGTCAACACAGGCAGCCACAGGCTGAAGACAGATTGGAGTGGCCATGATGATCCCAATGCATGGGGATACAGCAGTCCTGTCGTTGTTTGTTTACGGAATACAGGACAGACTCAGAACTGTCTCCAAGAACAAGCTAACAGACTCCAAGAACCAAATAGAACCTCTAGATTCTGGAGGAAAGAACTGGAAACTTCTAGTTTGAGGAGAGAAACTTTTCAGTAAATGAAGTTGGAGAAACTCATGTTTGGGGGAAAGTAATCCATGGTGATTCATGGGCCCAACTGTGGAAGAAGCTTCTAGAAAACAGAGCATCTTTCTGACCAGAAGCATGCAAAATAATCCACGGTGATTCATGGGCCCAGCTGTGGAAGTTTCTAGAAAACGAGAGCATCTTTCTGACCAGAGGGATGCAAAATAATCCACGGCGATCCATGGGCCCAGCTGTGGAAGCTTCCAGAAAACAAGAGAGCATCTTTCTGACCAGAGGAATGCAAAATAATCCACGGCGATCCATGGGCCCTGCTGTGGAAGAAGCTTCTAGAAAACAAGAGAGTATCTTTCTGACCAGAGGGATGCAAAATAATCCATGGCGATTCATGGGCCCAGCTGTGGAAGAAGCTTCTAGAAAACAGAGCATCTTTCTGACCAGAAGCATGCAAAATAATCCACGGCGATTCATGGGCCCAGCTGTGGAAGTTTGTAGAAAACGAGAGCATCTTTCTGACCAGAGGGTAGGCAGAGACTTCTAAAACAGGCCCCAAAAGGCTCCAACCATAAAAGAAAAAGGAACAAAGATTGCATCTCATCAAAATCAGAAACTTCTCGTCAAGGTGTATCGTTAAGACTGTCAACCGGCCAAGCAGAGAATGAGGAATGGTCTCAAGGCCATGTCTGAGACCGGGCCCAGGTCCAAAATTCCACAAACCCGCTTTTTTAATGGACACGAGACTTCAACAGGCCCTTCACCAAAGGACACATCCAGGTGGCCAGCAAGCACATGAACAGGTGATCAAGGCCATTAGTCATCAGAAAAATGCAAATTCGTGGGAGGAGCCAGCCCTACACACCCACGAGGACGACTGAAATGAGAAGAGTCCACGGCAAGGGTCGGCAGTTTCTTCCTGGAACTAAACGTTCGCTCACCGTGTGCCCTGCTGATCGCGTGCATTTGCGGGAGAGTTAAGGGGGTAGGTCCACCAAAGGCCTGTACAAGAATGTGGTGCAACTTGCGTTCAAGTTTATCTCATCCAGTCCCACACAACAGGCAGAAAAGCTCCAGTGTGGGAGCAGCTCAAAAAGAATGAACAGCTAATGTAGCAATGGAGAAGAATCTCAACATTCTGAACGAAAGAAGAGGAATGTGAAAGAGACAGAGTCAATTGCTAGGAAAGGAGGTCAAAATAGTCACCTGCTGGGGTGGGCGTGGCCTCGAAAGTGCCGGAAGGAACTTCTGTGATGGGGAATGCCCTCTATCTCCTGGATGGTGGGGACACGGGTCATACGTGTGTAAAAGTGTGCCAAGCTGTGCACTTTAGATTGGTGTGGCTTTCTGTTTGTAAATTGTAACTGAGAAACTCCTCGGAGAGAGAAAAGCGCATCCGTGCAATGATACGGTGCGTAAGAAGCAGGGACAAGCTCTAGGGAATGTACGTTTGATGGCGGAAGTAAACCCCCAAACGGATGTGAAAAAGGAGGGCATCGCACAAAGAACCACAGAAGGAGATGGAAAATCACGTACAAACTGAAAGGACAAGCCGGTGGCCCAGGAGTCAGGAGAGGAGAGGAGCAGGACCCAGGAGAGACCAGAGAGGAGACCTCAGAATGTCCAAGAAAAGCCCCTGAAACTGAAGAGCAACTTTCCAGAATGAAAGACCCCAATATAAGATGTGAAAGTAGTAATTGACATTTTTTTTGGAGAGAGGGTGTGAGTGGGGGAGGGGAAGACAGGGAGGGAGACACAGAATCCGAAGGAGGCTCCGGGCTCCGAGCTGTCGGCACAGAGCCCGAGCAGGGTCGAACTCACGGACCCAGAGATCATGACCTGAGCCGAAGCCGGATGCTTAACTGACTGAGCCACCAGGCTCCCCATAACTGGTAAATTTAAAAGCAGCGGAGGCAGAGACAAGATTCTGAGTATCCCGCGGAGAGGAGGACGGGGCTCAGAATGACGAGTGGTGCTGGGAGCACCGCCAGCAGTGGGAGCACGGAGCAGCGCGGTCAAGAGTTTGAAGGAAAACCCTTTCCAGTCTAGAATCGTACACCCAGCCACGCTCACAGTAAGCGTGAAAGTGGAGGTAGACGTTTCCTGAGCACATAGGCTCTCAGACCTGCCCTCACACCCTGCCCTCGGCTCCTACCAGGGGAAGCGATCCTTAAAGGAAGAATCAAGTCTTCTTGACCCAGGAGACACTGGACCCAGGAGGAAGGGATCCGACCCAGAGAGACATTGATGGGGGGGGGTGGTTAGAGCTGCACAGGAGGCTCCCAAAGGGAGCAGGTCAGAACGTTCCAGAAGAGACTCATTCAAGAAGATAAAGTTGAGGGCAGCCTCATACGTTGGACTATCTTGAGATGTACGCAGCCGTGGGACAGCCGAGCGCGTGCGGTGGCGACCGTGAGGAGAGTGGCACTCCGGAAAACCTGCGGTGGAGCTAGAATCCTCACGTGCCGACAGAACATGCCGTTGGAATATTGATCTGACCAAAATCCCGGCGTAAATGCACGGAGGGGAAGGACGTAGGTGTGCACTTAGTGTGAGGACGGGCTGCGGGGGTGTGGGTCTAGAGATGAGGAGCCCAGACGTCCGGCACGCGCGGGTTCAGAGGTGGCTCAAAGGGCCTGGTGCGAGTGTCTGTGGAGTTGAAAGGGCGGGGGCGGGGCTGTCCTTGTCACAATCCTGGTAGGAAGGTTTGGCTTGAAATCACGTGGGATGGATCTCCGGTACAAAATACTTAAACATCCTCAAGCCAGTGTTACTGTCTCTTGATAACTCAGTAGGAGAGAGCAAAAGACCAAGGTGGGCAACTCAAGGACAGAAAGTCCCTGCGTCCAGTGAGCGCGTTTGTCCCACTAGTGATAGGGGGAGGGAAGGGAGTGACCCGTGAGGTGCCATCTGGGCACCAAGGCGGCCCGTTCAGGGCTCTTCTCTCGGCGTGCGTTTACAGCCAGCTCGGGAGGCGACGTGGCAAATCCCGGAAAGCCGGGACACGCGGGCTCCGACCCACCGCTCCCTCCTACTGCGCCCTGGCCCGCCCGAGTGCCCACTCCCAGAGGCCGTTTCGGGACTTTGGAGCCACATCGTCCATGGTGGGGCGGGGCCCCTGGGTGTCCATGTGGACCCATGACAACTGGGTGGCACCTCGAGGTCGGGACCGCAGCAGAATGGACGCTGAGAAGAAGGAGGCCGCAGGGATTCCCACCGTAGGTGCTGTTCACACAGACTGACAGTGTGTGAAGGGATGGTGAGGAGGAGGTGCGGGGAAATGGGGGAGCACCGTCACCTCTGGGACAGAGAAGGGAAAGACCTGGCATGAGGGGCCTCGGCTTCCCCTCGGCCGGTGGGGGGGACACATGTGTGAATCACTCTTTATTCCAATCTGTGTGTCCTAGCATCTCGGCGAGGCTTCCTTGCCCCTCCTGCAGCCCCCTCCCCAGAGACCAGGGGCATGGTCCTCCTGCTGGGTCCTCTCCAGTGAGCACCCGTGTGTACAGGTGTGGGAACAAACGGAAGGCTGCTTGTGCACCCCTGCACACCCCGCTTTGCTCCCCACCGGCGTCTCGTGGGGTCTCCCATCCGGGCACTTAGCAGCCTTTTGTTGTAGCAGCTGCACATTGCTTTCATCGCTTTCCTACTGGTGGGCAGTCCCTCATATTCTGCTTTTCCAAGATGAGGTGTCCTCAGTAGAGGCCCTATGTGACAAGCCGGCCACCATATTCAAGTATGGATGGAGGTCCTAGCCGCGGCCGTCAGGTAAGAAACAGAAAGCATCCACATTGGAAAGGAAGAAGCGAAACTCACTATTTGCAGATGACATGATGAGCGTATATAGAAAACCCTAAAGTCTACACACACACACACACACACACACACATGCACGCACCCCTGTTAAAGCTAATTAATTTCAGTCAAGTCACAGGATAATAACAAGCTGTCAGGGAAACTAAGAAACTCCCATTTATAATTGCATCACATACATAAATTGTGTAGGAATAAATTTAACCAAGGAAGCAGAAGACCTGTTCACTGAAAATTATAAGACATTGATGAGAGAACTTGAAGACAAATAAGCGGAAAGATACTTTGTCCTCACGGATGGGATGAATTGCTATTGTTCGGAGGTCCGTACTACGCAAAGCATTCTGCAGATTCAGTGCAGTTCCTACCAAAATTCCAATGGCATTTTTCACAGAAATAGAACAAATCCTAATTTGTATGGAACCTCAAAAGACTAAGGAACCAGCGCAATCTTGAGAAAAAAGAATAAAGCTAGAGGCATCGCCCTCCCTGATTTCTAACCATATTACAAAGCTGTAGTAAAACAGTAGGGCATCGGCATAAAAACAGACACATGGATCAATAGAACGTAATAAAGAGCCTAGAAATAAGCCCACAACTTAAATGGTCAATTAGTTTACAACAGAGGGGCTAAGAATACAATACAAAAATGAGAATACAATAGCGGAGGGACCATCTTCAATAAATGGTTTGGGAAAACGGGACAGCCTCTGGACCCCTACCTCACACCATGCACAAAACTAACTCAGAATGGATTAAAGACTTGAAAGTAAAACATGAAACCGTAAAACTAGAAGAAAACACAGGCTGATAACTCCCTGACATCACTCTTGGTGGTGATTTTTTGGATTTGACACCAAAAGCAAAAGAAAAAAAGTGGGACTGCATCAAACAAAAAAGCCTCTGCTCGGCAAAGGAGACCATCAAGAAAAATGAAATGACGGCCTTATCTGATAAGGAGTTAATATCCAAAATATATAAATAACTGAGACAATAGAAAAAAATTGGGGGGGGGGGTGCCTCCTGGGTGGCTCGGTCAGTTAAGCGTCTGACTCTTGATTTCAACTCAGGTCATAATCTCATGGTTCGTGAGTTCAAGCCCCAAGTCAGGCTCTATGCTGACAACATGGAACCTGCTTGAGATTCTCTCTCTCTCTCTCTCTCTCTCCCCCTCCCCTGTTCACACTGTTGCTCTCTCTCAAAAAGTAAATAAACATTGGGGCGCCTGGGTGGCGCAGTTGGTTAAGCATCCGACTTCAGCCAGGTCACGATCTCGCTGTCTGTGAGTTCGAGCCCCGCGTCGGGCTCTGGGCTGATGGCTCGGAGCCTGGAGCCTGTTTCCGATTCTGTGTCTCCCTCTCTCTCTGCCCCTCGCCCGTTCGTGCTCTGTCTCTCTCTGTCCCAAAAATAAAAAAATAAATAAAAATAAATAAAAAGTAAACATTAAAAAAAGAAAAACATTTTCATTAAAAAACAGAGGACCTAAATAGCCTTTCTTCCCCAAAGACCTACAGATGGCCAACAGACACGTGAAAAGATGCTCAATGTTACTCATCATCAGGGAAATGCAAATCACAACCACAACAAGAAATCCCTTTACACCTGCCTGAATGGATGTTATAAAAAAGACCGGAAGTAACCTGTGTTGGCGGGGATGCCGGGAAAAGAGAACCCTCGTGCACTGTTGGCGGGAATGAATGTAAGTCGGTGCATCTGCTGTGGAAAACAGGATGGAGGTTCCTCAGATCTCAAAAAAGGAAAGAAGAAAGAAAGAAAGAGAGAGAGAGAGAGAGAGAGAGAGAGAGAGAGAGAGAGAAATAAAGAAAGAAAAGAAAAGAAAAGAAAGAAAAAGAAAAAGAAAGAACTACCACATGATCCAGCAATGACTCTTCTGGGTATTTATCCAAAGGAAACAAAAACACCAACTCAGATACCTGCCCCCCCATGTCCACTGCAGCATTAGCCCCTGTAGTCGAGGCACGGAAACAACCGAAGAGCTTAAGTGTCCGTTGATGGATGAGTGGGTTAAGATCGTAGTGCGTGTGTGTGCGCACACACACACACACACACACGAATACCGTTCAACCGTGAAAAAGGAAGTCCTGCCATTTGCGACAATGTGGATGGACCTGAAGGCCGTTATGTTAAGCGAAATAAGTCAGAAGGGTGGATACCGCATGCTCTCACTCACATGTGGAATCTTGAAGAAAAACCGCAGAGCTCATAGGTGCCGGAGGTGGGGCCGGACAAAACGCGTGAAGCGGGTCAAGAGGTACAAAGGTCCAGTCGCGCAACGGTGGGGGGACGTGCGCAGCACGGGAACCGCGGCTGACAACACCGTGTTGTATCTTTGAAAGTCGCTAAGGGAGGAGATGTTCGCTAAGGGAGGCAAAGGGAAATGTGGTAACTCTGCCGAGATGGACGGTTAAGGATAGACGCACTGTGGTGACGCTTCCGCGGCACACACAAGTAGCGAATCCGTGTTGTATCCGAAACCGAGGCCAGGTTGTGCGCCCAAGACGGTGAGGTCTCCCATCTGACACGGATGTCCCAGAGCTAAGACACCAAGCCCAACCCGGCCTCCAGCCGCGTGCGCGATGCCGCAGGGCCCCAGCCTGAGCCCGCAAAGGCCAGAGGGCACCCGAGGGCGCGCCAGGGAGGTGGGGCAGGCTGCGGGGATCCGGGCCGGGGCCGTCTCTCACCTCTCCACAAAGGTGGGAGCCAGCCCTTCCCGGGCTCGAGTCGG
This sequence comes from Lynx canadensis, assembly GCF_007474595.2. NCBI lineage: Eukaryota > Metazoa > Chordata > Mammalia > Carnivora > Felidae > Lynx > Lynx canadensis. The sequence continues at coordinate 203,476,752 of NC_044306.2, forward strand.
GGTCCCGGTGAAAGTGGCAAACCAAAGCATTAATGGGACTGATCACAGCCGCAGCTTCTACCCAGACCTTTTCCTTCGCCTTCAGACTCCCCCCGACCCCCCTCCTTTGAGGAGGTGGATTTGAGGCTTGCCCCCCAACCGCCACCCCCTTCCCCCTTCACACCCCCTCCCTCCACTCCCGTCTCCTCCTTCGGCTGCCTCTTGAACAAACCCCTTTTCCTGCTGCAAACCTGACGTCTCAGAGATCGTCTCTGCTGTGTTTCCGGCAGATGGAACTTGGGTTCGGCTACGCAGGGGCCCCCAACCCCTCCACGGCCACACAGTGGCCTGTGCACCTCGCCTTCTGGCAGCTGCAGCCGCTCTGCCGGATTGACCCCGGTGTTGGGCTCTGGCCACTGAGCGCCGTGCAGCCCTTCACGGCTCTGGAAGGACGGGGGGCTGACCCCTGCTCTGCTTGTGTGGCCGCCACAGCTGGCTGAGCCCCCCACACTCTGAGGCCTCCTGGGCTGGAGGGCGGTCACCCTTGGCCTCGGCCGAGGCCCTCCCTGCCAAAGCACACCTTCCTCACCCGCGCTCATGGTGGCTGAGCCCCTCGGGGAGCTGAGAATGCCTAACACATCCATGACCCTGTTTCAGTGTCACAAAAACACAGCAGCCTTACTTCATTTTGAGTAAGAGTGGACCCCAGACACCACCCACTCAAGGTCGCTGGTAAGGCCCAGGACCCCGAGTTGCCTGTCCCGGAGCTGATGTGTGTGGACATCTGAGCCCCTCCCACCCAGAGGGCAACCCCTCACTGCTGGAGCCCTGGACCGCGGTGTGCAGGCCGTGCTTCGCTCCCCACCTTGTAATTTGAAAGGGACGTCTACCCCAGAATCTTGTTCAGGGCGTGCTAGTGGGGGCCTCTCGGGCTGAGAGCCTGACTTGTTCACAGGATCAACCCTGAGGCCTTTGCATCCCACCCAGGACATTTGCCCCTACAGGCTCAGGGCCGAGCCTCCTTCCTTCTGCCTTGACTCACAAGCTTCCCCAGCAGTCAGGTGTCGGCTCAGAAGACCGGGCGAGGAAAAGGGTGCTGGTGTTGGGAAACCCACCGACCTGAGGGATCTCAGCCGAGGAGGACATACGGAGGGTCAGCCCCACGTGCTACCCTTGTACTGGCTGGGCCCTTAGTGGATCAGGGGTGTGGTGGGGGGGAGGGATATGAACGGATGTGGATGAGTGACGAGTGATGGGTAATGGGTGGATGATGGATGCATGATGGGATGGATGGGTGGATGGATGGGAGGCATCTGAGGGGGCTATGGTGGAGACCCTGGTCAGGCAGAACAGACCCCATCTCATCTCTGAGATGACGGTCAGAGGGCCCAGCCCGGTGCTTCCCTTTCATGCCTAAGGAGGAATGTCAGGAAGCCCCGGGAATGTCTGGAAACTTCCCAACACCCAGATGCCCATTGGCCAGTGGAGCCACGACCACCCCCTCCAGCTCTCTGAGCCATGAAAATGCCACATAACTTCCCCAAGGCCACAGGAACCACGGGGAGGAAACACCTACGGACGCCCCACCCAGACCCGCCAAGGTCGGGGGTAACCGCGGCCCTGAGCACCTGTGCTGTTTCAAGATGACAGAACCATGTCCAGGGTCAAGCGAAGCCACGGCCCGCTCCAGACACAGCACAAGAAAGAAGTCGCCTCGGGGCGCCTGGGTGGCGCAGTCGGTTAAGCGTCCGACTTCAGCCAGGTCACGATCTCGCGGTCCGTGAGTTCGAGCCCCGCGTCGGGCTCTGGGCTGATGGCTCGGAGCCTGGAGCCTGTTTCCGATTCTGTGTCTCCCTCTCTCTCTGCCCCTCCCCCGTTCATGCTCTGTCTCTCTCTGTCCCGAAAATAGATAAACGTTGAAAAAAAAAAAAAAAATTTAAAAAAAAAAAAAGAAAGAAGTCGCCTCATCCTTCAGGAAAATAATGTGCGTATTAAAAATAGAACATTAACAATTTTGAACTATTTACATGACTCACTGTAATGGGTCTTAAGCCGTGCAGTCAGGTGACCACACGTGGGGGCGACGTGGGCAGCCTGACAGGTCTGAAGGTGGAAGAGTCCTCCTGCCCCCAGCGCTCGTTGGTGCCGTCACCCGGCACGGGACAGGGGTGACCCAGGAGGGGGCGCAGCTGGAGGCTGCTGCAGAGGGGGGGTAACCGGGGGGACGGCAGGTGGCTCGGCATAGGCGGGGCCTGGTCTGGCCTTGCTGGGGCTTGGGGACACGTGTTTTCCGAGGACATGTCTGTCATCAGTCGGGTGGCCACCTCGCCCGTGGAATGGGGGCAGTTTGCGTCCCAGCGCCACGGAAACTGCTGTGCGATCCCCCGGCCCCCTTCGGCTGAGACGCGGCGCCAGCAAGCGGCAAGCTGGCACCTGGACGCATGGCCCTTCCTGACCTGCCCGAGCTCCGGCGTGACTTACGGAGGCTGGGTCTGGGCGCCAGTGACCGCGGGGGCGGGGAGCGCGTGGGGTCGCGACCAGGAGACCGCCGTCACGGAGCCCAGACCACCGGGGATGCGGCAAAGATGACGGGCCCCCCCCCCCCCGTGCCCTCGCCCGCCGGCCGCAGGAGGGAGGCCTGCTCTGCGCGGAGCCGTCCTCACCGCGGGGCCCCCTTCCTCCTCTGCTCCAGCTCGGGCAGCCGCTCCTCCCGGGTCTGTGCGTGCTGGGCCCCCGCCCTGTGGGCCGCCTCGGTGGCCGTGATGTCGATCTGTGCGTAGCGGGAGGCGCCGGCCCCTGAAAGCAGCCCCGGCCTCGGGTCAGCCCCGCGGGGCCCACGCCTCCCGCAGAGGCCTCCGCCCCGACGGCCCGGGAGGGGCGATGGGGGACGGGGGGGGGGGGGGGGGGGGGCCAAGCTGCGAGGCAGGTGGGGTGACGCCCTCAGGGGACACAGTCAGCAGGAGCGTGGACTTGGGGGCGTTGGGGGAGGAGCTCCCCCCGGAGGGGAAGGCCCCCGAGGCCCCGGGGGGGGGGGGGGGACCCACCTCGGACCCCCGCGCCGGCGCCCTGCAGCTCCAGGCCCATGTAGTGCAGCTGCGTCTTGGAGGAGGGGCTGACGGGGATGTTCACGTAGGGGGGCGCCTCCCCCCACGGTCTCTCAGGCCCCGCGGCTCCTGCGGGGAGAAAGGACAGTGAGTCTCTGGGGGGGGGGCGGCCGAGGGCTGGGCTGACCCTGTAGACTATTCGGCAGAGAGCTCCCCACCCCCCACCCCCGGCACCCCTCCCGTCCTGTGCCCCCCTCCCAGCCCGAGAGCTCCCCACCCCCCCTTTGGCACCCTTCCTGTCCTGCGCCCCCCCACCCCGAGAGCTCCCCACCTCCCCTCCGCACCCCTCCCGTCCTGCGCCCCCCTCCCACCCCGAGAGCTCCCCACCCCCCCTCCGGCACCCTTCCTGTCCTGTGCCCCCCCCACCCCGAGAGCTCCCCACCTCCCCTCCGCACCCCTCCCGTCCTGCACCCCCCTCCCACCCCGAGAGCTCCCCACCCCCCCTCCGGCACACTTCCTGTCCTGTGCCCCCCCCACCCCGAGAGCTCCCCACCTCCCCTCCGCACCCCTCCCGTCCTGCACCCCCCTCCCACCCCGAGAGCTCCCCACCCCCCCTCCGGCACCCTTCCTGTCCTGTGCCCCCCCCACCCCGAGAGCTCCCCACCCCCACTCCGGCACCCCTCCCATCCTGTGCCCCCCCACCCTGAGCCTGGGGGACCTCCTGGCCCCCGGTTCCTGGACTCCCCCAGAACTGCCCAGCACCCGTGTCCCTCCAGGACCCAGCACCTCCTTTCTCTCCCCTTCACCACTGAGCTGGAAAGGGTGTGCCCCTCTCCCCGCACCTCTGCACCTGCAGTGGGCTAATCACTGCTGAGTTGCCCCCGTGGATGTCCCCGTGGATGCCCCTGTGGCCACTGCAGTCAAGTGACCCATCGTTCTATCTTCAGCCCCCCCGCCACCCACACTCAACCCCCTGGGCTGTCCTCCTGGGTCACTCCCTGGCTCCAGGCCTCAGAGACCCCCCTCTGTACCAGTGCATCTCCACAATAAATCCCTCTCCCATCCACAGTGACACTCCTCCGGGATGGCCCCAGCCACTTCAAGTCCTCCCTACCCAAGAAAGGTGCCCCTGCTCCTCCCCCATTTCACTCTGCACCCCCCCCCCCAACCCAGGGTGTTGGAGGGGCTGCGGCACGAGCCAGGGGACAAGGGAGTGCGGCCCCTTAGCCGGCTGCCAAGATGCACCTGACCTGGCCCCACGGCCCTGCACACCGGGCCACAAGGAAGGACCCCAGCCTCAGGGGACCCAGGGTGATGTCCTGTCTGGCTGTTGTCCAGCAGACTCCCCCACACTCCTGTCCTCAGGGTCCCCTCGGGGCACAGACACATGGGGTGGGCCGGCCAGCTCCCTGCTCCTCGGATAAAGGCGGTGGAAAGCCGCACGGGACATCCTGTCTCTGAGCTGCTGTCCGCGGGTCAAGGGAGCCAAACCCAGGGCTGGGGGCTTCAGCAGGTAGACCCCGGGTGCCTGTCGCCCTCTTGCCCTTTAACTGCCCCAGCAAGGCCGGGGTGGGGGGCACAATACTGCCTGCTTGCTCCCAGCGGGGAGGTTGGGGCCACAGAGACCCTGAGCTCCGGCCAAGGCCAGGAGCACGTGGTGGTCAGGCAGAGCCAGACTGGGCCCAGCCGTGTGGGGTCACTCACCAGACTCCATGAGCCAAAGCAAGTCACGCGGTTCCTGCCCCTCCCGGCCTGGGGGCCCCCGAGGGTCCCCCTTCTTGCAGCGCAGCGTGGGACCCCCTCGGGATGCTGCCCCCACTTTACTGATATAAAACACATTAACACTGATGCCCGCGGCCTTCCAAGCCCCGAAAACTGCTCCCGTGTTCCTCTCACTGACCCCGCAGGGAGACCTCGGGTCCCCATGCAGATGGGGCCGCCCGTCAGTGCTGATGAGCAGGCCTGGAGGGCGTGGGGCTCCCAGGAGAGGCTCCAGACCCCCGGGGAGGCCTGGACGTGGCGGGGCGGGGTGTGCAGGAGACTGGGAGCAGGGATGGGCCCCGGATGAGGAAGACCCACGACCCCGCCGCAGAGAAGGGGAGGGAGGGCCCGAGCATCGGGCAACGGCCGTCACAGACTCTGGCTGCACCGAGCTGACCAGGGTGCTCGAGGAGGGAAGGCAGGTTCCTGCTGGACGTGGGGTGGCCACCTTCCCGGTTTGGGCAAAGCGGGACGTGTTGATCCCGAGGAACAGGGAGAGGGCCCTGGGCACACTCAGCTTCTGAGCCAGGCTTAGGGCACTTGGTGCCCGGATCCGCTCGGGGCCCAGCGAGGTCATGCCACCAGGCCTGCTCTGTTTGGCAGTTCGAAGAGCGTGTGTGCACTTATCAAGCGAAGAACAGGCTGTTTTCAGTCCCCGGAAGATCTCGGCTCCGAGGTGAGGGGTTCGGTGGCCCTGCTGCATTCGTAGCACACAGAATCTACCACAGGTGAGGAAGCCTCCTCCCAGCGGACGGTGGCCTTGGCAGGTGGCTCAGGGCCAGGGCCCTCTCCCCTCGCGGGCACCAGGGAAGGGCCCAGCCACACCGTGTCCACGCGGGCTCTGCACACCAACAGGGTGGGACTCTCCCCCAGCCAGCCTGGGGGGAGGGGGCTGGCACACAGAGGGTCAGATGCAGACCCTCCCCCACGTAACCCGAGAGGATGGGGGAGGCACCTAGACTAGTGAGGCCAGGAGAGATCAGGGCAGGCTGCCTGGAGAAGGAGGCATGTACCGAGGGATAGAGGACAAGAAGGAATAACAGGTGAAAGGCAGAGGCAAAGGCCTGGGTGGAGCTGGGAGAGCCCCTCAGGGGCTGAAAAGTCCTGCCTGCCCTGGGCATCCCCGCCGTCACCAAGGCTCTGGCCACACAACCCTGGGCCCAGTTCGTCTCTGTCCCTGCCAGGCCCGGGGCCCCAGTCCCCAGCCCCCGGCCTCAGTGGGAAGGGCCCACATCCTCTAGCAGATCCTGACACCTGTGCCCCCGGCCCCACCTGCTGCTGCTGTGGGCACACCCCGTGCCTGGGTTACAGGCGGCCACAGGCCCCTATGAGGAGGCGGCCGGACAGTAGGGGAGGTGTCTAGGACGGTCTGCGAGTGGATGTCAGGGGCCGGTATGGTCAGAGGTGGCCCCCAGGACCCTATCCCCGCCCAGGGAGCCCCAAGGCCAGCTGGCGTGGGGCTTTCCCGTGGGCCCTGCTTGCCGATGGCCCTGCCCGCCCCCTCCTGCCCCCAGACGTCCCCTCCGGGTCAGCCTGCAGGCGACGGCCCCAACAGGTGTCCTGTATCTCCAAAGAAGGGTGGAGAATCCGGGCTCATTAGGGTCCCCCAGCCCAGAGGCCCTGCCAAGAGCATAAGGTCAGGAGCCCTGACCTCCAGCTACCCCTCCCCACCCTGCCCGTGGCCAACCTTGCCCAAAGTTCAGCTTCCCTCAACTTCCCAGGCCTTTCCCGGAGTTAGAGCCCGCTTCTGCCCAGCGCTCACCTTCTAACTGTGCTTGGGGGACCCCAAGTCTTCCCCTCCCTGCCCGTCACTGGGACCCCTCACCTCTGTTCTCCGTCATCTCAAGGACGGGGTCCCTCCCGAAGGCCGAGGCTCCAAGGCGGCCCGGGCCTGCCCGCTCCATCCACACACCCCCCTGGGCAAGCTGGCCACGCTCAGCCACGCCACCCGCCCCTCACTCCCCGGGCCTGCCCCCCGCTAGGGCCAGGGTCCCTCCCGGCTGCTCACTGCTGTCCCACCGCCCACAGCCCCCTCCGGCCTGGCTCCCACCACTGCCCCTCTTCCACGTGCTGCCCCGTCGGGTGCGGTTTCTGGCCGGCCGTAGCCACAGCCACCGTGACCCTCACTTCCCCCGTCCCGAGGCGGTGCAAAGCTGGGGCCTACCTGAACGCGTCATCAGAAGCCCAGGGGGTGGGGCAGCTGCTCCCTGGACCAAAGAGAACATGTGTCAGTCTGTCCGTCCGGCTCGCACTCATCCTGCACCCAGCCCGAGAAGCAGGACGCTAACCCAAGTGTGACTTGGGGCGCCGGGGTCGGGCCACCTACCGGGGACACAGGCCCAGACTCCTTATCTCCCTGGGACCTCAGCTGGCCCGCCAGCCCCGACACCCGCTTGCCCTGTTCTGGGGAGGGGGTTGGCGACTGTGGCCCCCAGGCCGAGTCCGGGCCGCCTGTTGTGATAAACACAGTCTTGCTTACGGGCTCTGCTCGGGGCTGTGCCGCAGGGCGTGAGGCCACCAGACGCGCAGGGGCTGGGACCCGTACCCCCCAGACGCCACCGGCCGGCCGGCTGCCAGCAGCGGCCGCCTGTGGGGGGGGCCACGGAGGCCACGGGAGATGAGCCAGATCCCCCAGAACAGCTGAGGGGACTCTTGGTGGCGCCTCATTCGACATGCGGGCCCGGGGGAGGAAGGGGCTTTGGTGGCCTCGGAGCTGAGCACAGGCTCTGACCGGGAGGGAGGGACAGTGGCCCACGACGGCACATCCATTGCCACCTGGGCTTCAATCGCCAGAAGCCCTCAAGGAACAAGCCCCCGCCAGGGCCAAGGGCAAGGGACCGAAAAGGGTCCAGCATCGCCAGCGGTCTGGGGATCACAGCCCGACGGTGGGGCCTGGTGGGCAGCTGCGGATGGGAATGTGGATGCGGAGGCCCGAAACGCTGCTCCCGGGGACACAGCTGGGTGCCACAGACTCGAGACACGGCACCCCAACCCTGGTCCTGGGCCAGGCTCGAGGACCCCTGAGCACGCTGAGCTGGTCTAACCCATCACCTGGTGTTAAAGAGCCCTTGTGCGGGCCTGGAGCTTGGGCAGGTCGCGTCCGACCTCCAGCACTGCGACGGGAGGCCAGGTGCCCCCCAGGAGTCCCCACACACCGCCCTCCGACGTAGGAGGCCGGCCGTCTGCCCACAGGAGCCCAGGATCAGTCGCTAAGTGCCGACAGCCGCACCCGCGTCCAGGGGCCAGACCCGCAGGCACAGGCTCAAACCCAGCCCCGGGCATGGGCGGGACGCGACGAGCAACGTGGAAAATGAACAAACGACGACCTACCTCCCCCTCCTTGGGGGCCAGGACCCCTCACCCCCTGGTGCACACGGCCCCAGAGAGACCAGGAGAAAGGGCTCCTGGTCCGCATCTGCCCTCTCTGGTTGCGCCCAGCCCCACCGGGTAAGGCCCCTGTGCCCCCACACACAGGACCACCCCGGGGTGCGGGGCGGCTGACGCACACGGCTGTGGAGGGCCCGGCCCTGCTCCCCCCCCCCCCCCACCCCGCATCACCCCATCACACCAGATGCCTAAGCCGCCTCCGGCCCAGGCCACGCCCCCGGCCAAAGCCCCACCCCTGGGCGACCTGGCTCAGCCTGCCTCTCCTGCCTCGCCCCCCAAACGGATTTCCCCTGAGGTCCCAGCAGTCTCAGTCGAGGAGACCGGAGTCCGGAGCTAGGATGCCCACAAGGGGCAGGTGTGGTGGGGAGGGGCCGAATCTCTCCACCACTGGGGCCTCTGTCTGCTCTGGGCGGAGGGACGCCTGTCCAGCCTGGCCGTCGGGGGCAGCAGGCCCGAGCCCGGACGACGAGGGGCCCTGGCAGGAACAGACGCCAGTCACAGCCTCATTTGTCCTGCAGCAAGACCGGCCTCGGGGCGCCTCGGGGGCGGGGGGGACGATGGGGTGTCTGGTGACAGCTCCCCTTAACAGGCACCTACTGCACACTTGTGTCTGTCACCTCGTGGGACCCTCTCCGTGTGCCCAGGGGAGGAGGGACTGTTGTCCCCATCCATGGAGGAGGAAACTGAGGCTCAGAAAGGTGTAGTCACTGGCCTGAGGCGGCCCAGCTGGCGGGGCGGGGTGCCGCTCAGCCCCCAAAGCCTGGCCTTCCTCGCACTGTGGTGCGGCGGGAACCAGCTCGGCCTCCACGGGGACCTGGGTCCTCCCGGCTCCCCTTGTGGAGCTGCCCCCACCCCCCGCCAACGGGGTGGTGAGCAAGGGCGGAGATGGGGGTGCCAGGGCAGGGCGTGCAGGCGTGAGGTGGGGTCCCTGGAGCTCTGCCACCAAACGGGGGAGACGGCAGGGGGTGGGGGCCCCAGGCTCAGAGCCAGGACTCACTAGCCCAGAAAGCCCTCACTTGGACACAGGGAGCCACTCCTGAGCCCGCGTGACCACCGAGGCCCTCACTGTGGTCGCGAGTGGACAGAGGAGCATGCACACGCACCACACAGACCACACCCGTGTGCATTACATCGCACACAAACATCACACCACACACGACGCATGCGTGCGTGTGAACACACACACACGTGCACACGCTCCACACCAGATGTGCAAACGCCATGCACACACACGCATGCAAATGTACGCAGCACACTTACCACACATGCACACGCGCTGCACGTGCACGACACACACGCGTGCAAATGCATGCACACACACACACACACACACGGCTGTCGGGAGCCGCCTTTCCTTTTTCGGGTCTCTGGTGCGTTCAGACTTGAGGCCACTACGAGGCGAGGCCTCATGCTGCTCCCTGTGACCCACAGGCCCCCAGATCTCAGAGACAGGGGCCCCGCCGGGAGGGCCGGGGCGCGAGGTGGAGAGGACGGGCAGACGGAAAAGAACGAGACCATAAGAAAAGAAAATTTTATTTCCAGTCTAAGGACGTATTACAAACAGCGTCAGACTTCAAAAATGTAAGAGCGACCAACGTCTTCAGCCGACGGTGAAGGTACAGAGCCACGTATTTACAGGTGAGCTGTTTGCCCCCCGATGGGGGTGACTCCGGACAGCGCGGGACGGCGCCAACCGGAGCCCGGAGCCGCACAGGCCCCGCCTCTCGCGGGTGCACGAAGCCGCAGAGCGATGGACAAACCAGGCAACGCAGCCGCACCCCATGCAGGCGAGCAGACAGACGCGGAGGGCGCCCACGTGCCCTCCGGATGCCAAGGGACGGGCCCCGGAGGCCCGAGCTCCAGCCTCGAACTCAGCCAGGGGGTGGCGGGGGAGGACGGTGCAGCTTCGAGAGCTTCCACAGGGGCCCCCTGGCAAGCTGGCCCTGCCGGGCTAGCTGGTGGAAGGGACATCACCACCCCGCCCCCCGGCCCGGCCCTCACCCCGGAGGCTGCGGCTTCAGGGAAAGGCTGGCGGGTGAGCCGTGGACACCCAGACCCTACAAGCCCCTGTACCTCCTGAGCCTCAGTTTCCTCCCCTGGTGGACGGGCCAGCAGTGGTGCTGCCTTGCAGAGGAGGGGCGGGGCGGGGCAGATCGGTAAAGCTCTCGTACGCACGACGTGCCGTGCTCCTGGCCCGGCAACCGGGGGTCTGCGGCGGCTGCAGGGGGCCCTAACTTGTCGGGCGGGGTGACTGTGCACTGGAGGGGACGGACCTGAGGTGTGAGAGTGGCCGTCCGCAGGCAGGCAGTGGCACAGGCCAGCGAGGGGCGCCCCCAGCCTTGCTCACCCCGAGGGCACGGCTTGAGCCACCTAGGACACAGCACCCTCCTGTGCCCCCAGCACCTGATCCTCGGGCTCTGGGACTCTGCCAGCCCCCCGCCTGCCCCTCTTTTCCAGAACGTACTTCCGGCCGCATCCCGGTCAGTCCCGTGGGCCCCCCCTGCAGGCCTCACGCCCAGAGAGGAGGAGGCTCTGGGGTTGTCGCCGCTGTGCCCTCCCCACCGCGCCACACAGCGGCTGGCCCCGCCAGCAGCACAAAGGCGCCCCCTCCCCTCCTGTCGGGAGAGACGAACCAGCCCCCCGCAGCAGCGGGCCTGGGCCACGGCTCTCAGGGAGGGGGGTTTACCTTGAGTCCTCCACAGACGGGACAAGTGGAAAAGAAAGCCGGAGGAAGCCCCGCGTGGGGACTGCCTGCTTCCCAGGCCCCGCCGGGGGCCTCGCTGCCCGGGGCCTCCGCCGCCTGTCCCCGCCGCCTCGCGCCCAGCCAGCCGGAGGGACACCCCGCGGACGCCTGGCCACCCAAGTCCCCGGCCCCTCCGTCGTCGGGGCTGCCTTGTGCGGTGGCGGTCTGGTCCCTGGCGTCCCGGCACAGGCTGCGTGGCGTGTCATAATGTGGCCGCAGGGCAGCGGGCACTTGGTACTCGGCCGTCCCCGGCGGGCAGGCGCACAGGCTGGGGTCGGGCACCCCGGCCGCGGGCGGCAGGCTGAGCGAGGACCCGAACTCGTCGCCCGCGCGCCACACGTCCAGGCTGCTGCCCGCGCAGGACGAGAAGCTGCCCGAGTAGGAGGAGTGGCTGCCCGTGGCGATGCCGCTGTCCGACGAGCTCTGGCGGCCGACCTCCTGCAGCTGCCGCGGCCGCAGGGGCTTGGGTGGCGGCCTCGAGGCGCCCGGCGCGGCCTCCCCGGGGGCCTGGGCGGCCGCCGGCCCCGGGCCCTCCTGCGACGTGCCGGCCGAGGACGAGGACTGCTCGGGCCACGCCGTGAGCCGGCTGCCGGCACTGACGTCCGAGTGGCTGGCCTCCGAGGACGAGCTGGACAGGCTGCTGG